>NC_057699.1:2052606-2092606 GCF_014466175.1 Vespula pensylvanica | reverse complement strand
AAAAAAAAACAAGAAAAAAGACAGAAAAAAGATAAAAATCTTGGCGGACGAGTGACAACGGAACGAGTTCGTAGGCGCGAGCAACAAGCCGATTAGCATTTTCCATTTGCATATTGACGGGATTTCTAAAAGTTATGAATATTTTACGAGGCTCGCCGTTTAGTTACTGAAAAGTGTCCGTGCACGAAACTCGCGTGCGAATGATCTCCTTGTCGGACGAATAAATTTGCAAATAATGTTTGTCGGCCGTTTCTGGAGCGATTTCTTTATAGAACGATTAGAACGATTAGAAGCATTTCAAAATTGACGATCCAATCGCGCGAAGATCGATCGATGAAAGGTTTTCGAATGGTAAGATTCCGTAAATGCCGACAATGCACTTTTACTTCTTTATTCGGCCGCTAGATGACTGTAGCATGACATTTCACTCGTACGTTTGGCACGGAGGGGGAAGGGAATTTGGCGGTTTGAAACAAAATATATATACATATATATAAATGTGTATATATGTATATATGTATCGGTGATAATATATTAAGTGATTTTCTCTCTATCCGCACGTTTTACGAATTATTTTCAACGTTATAAAACAAATGCATAACTTTTATAACGTATTTATCTCTCCCGCTTAAAGCAATATAAAGGAATTACTCTGATTGGACGAATAAAATCTTTCAATCGATCATGACCAATCAAATATCGACATATTCGAAATAAAAAGATAGTGCAAGATGGCCGTTGTAATTAGCGAACGGTCGTTTTCGTCGCGCCGCGTCATTACTTTTTTATACGCGAATTATCGGTAATACGGTGGAAAAAGATAGCAGAAATAAAAGCGTTTCGATTTCTTTAAAGATATCGTTGATCTCGTCGATCCGATCTTCGTTTTATAATTCGTTTGAGACGAAGGTACGAAGGATCAAAGAACGAGAGAACGAAAGAGGAGGATGGGATGAAGAAGCCGTACAGTGCTGTCACCTGACGTTAGAACACGTTACTGTTAGATGTTCTATCGACGAAAAGGATCACACACCTTCCTACTTACTAATTTTCATCAGCCCTTTTAGTGAGTAGAGTATATACATACATATATATATATATATAGATATATATTTAATGAACATTAAATCTTACGAATTTTCTAATAAGACAATATTGCGAATTAAGCTATTCCTCTTGTCGCATTGTTTTCGATAACCGAAGTAATTAATTAAATAAGTATTCACTACATAGATCGATCGTTAGGACGTTTTACAATGATCGTTCTAACCTATCAAACTTATACGTTCTTATTGATTATCAGAAACAATGCTATATAATTATTTAACGATCAACTAACTGTTTGCACGAGACAAGGATATATGATGCATCGTGACGATAAAAAGATATGCTGGCATATCGACCGGAATGAAAATAATTCTGAAATAATTCTCTGTAATTCGATTGATCGTTGCGTGATTTTCGACTTTGTTCTTTGAATTCTCATTGGACGAAAATTCTTCGTTCTTTAGATAGAGTAAACTAAGAAGAAAGATAAGGTAGGAAAGAGCGAGAGACGGAGAGACACAGAGAGAGACAGACAGAGAGAGAGAGAGAGAGAGAGAGAGAGAGAGAGAAAGCATGAAAGAGAAAGAAAGATGGAGATAAAGAGAAGGAGTAAAACAGAGATGGATATAGAGAAAGAGAAGGAGAAAGAGAAGGCGGTAGGAGAGATAGGTCACAGAAAGAAGCACGAGTCTAAGGCTATACGCGATGTTCTTTCTCTCTTTCGGGGCGGAGCACTGTCCATCTACCTGCCTGCGACCAGGGTAGAAACGCGCATTCTAATAATAATCTATGGGAACTACGCTGAAAGGCACGTCGCCTTTAGCGGCCTAAGAGAGAGACAGGAGGAGGTTTAGAGACGGAGAGCGGAGAGAAGAGGGAACGGAGAAACGGATAGAAACGGGTACGGTCAGGTGAAAAGAGAAAGAGAAAGAGAAAGAGAAAGAGAAAGAGAAGGAGAAGGAGTCGAGGAATTAGAGGGACTTAGGAAGGTAGAGCCTATTATAAACGCAGCGGGTGCGTGGACTAACGGAAAAAGAGTGGGGAGTCTAGTGTATAACACTTACCTATCTAATACTAGAAGAAACTAGTACCAATAATATATTCAAATAAATATGCTAGATATGAATAATTATTTTTTCATAATTCGTTAGAAGATACATAGGGAATGACTAGCTAGCTACCTTATTCTAAGTCGTTGAGTATGTATAATTTCTTTTTTTTTTCTCCTCTCTCTTTCTTCTTCTTCTTCTTCTTCTTCTTCTTCTTCTTCTTCTTCATCTTTCCTTCCTCTCCTTCCTTTTTCTTTTATTTTCTTTCTTTTTTTTTTTTTTACTTCTCTTTTTCTTCCTCTCTCTCCATCCAATTATCTCGAATTTTTATTCAAGCAAAGGTCGTGATATAAGATGGATATGTGGAAATATTAGATATTCGTTTTATGTTAAATACGATATAGTAATATCTACGATTTCAAACGGATATATTTCTGTCGGAACGTTTATCAAAATGAATATGATTATTACAACAGACGGATAGAACTAAGTCTTTCAACGGAGTTTCAACGGAGTTTCAACGGAGTTTAGATTTCATTCGATGAAATAGAATCGAAAGGTTAATTAAAGAGTACCGCCGGTTCGTTCGTTCGTTCGTTCGTTCGTTCGTTCGTTCGTTCGTTCTTTCACAAGGGATGTACACATGGCGGGGTACGTGGGGTGTAGGAGAAGAAGGAATCGAGCGTTTTTCTTGTCGATTTTGCCGCTTCTACTCTCATCTCCTTTCTCCTCCCTCCTCCCTCGTTCCTCGTTGAAAGCCGCCTGTCGATATTTAATGCGATAATGTCCCGTCGCGCGTAACCGCGCGACTCCTCTTTCACGACAAGGCTTTCGCCTTTCGAGGAGAGAGCTCGTGCGCCTCGGACGATTGATTTCTTGACGGACGTTGGAGGACGTCCAAAGGAAATCGTCGGACCCTTCTTTACACCCTTCTTTGGATTCTTCTTTTTTTTCTGTTTCTTTTTTTCCTCCTTGTTTCTTCTTCTTCTTCTACTAGTTCTTCTTCAACCCCTTTGGTAAGGACTAACCATCGCGACTATCTACTTTTTTTTTTCTTTTCTACATTTAGATAGGTAGATAGGAAGTAACTATAGGTACAGATCTATTTTACATCGCGTAACCTTAGGTATCTATCTAAGTAAGTAAGTAAGTAAATAAGTAAGTACCTATCTACGCGTTCGCATTTATCGCTACTCTCTAGCATCTACTAGTAAGGAGTGAATGGAACTTACACATTGACTAAGAATACCATCGTAGATTTACCTACGTTAGATAGTATTCCTTTCGTAGGCTTCTTCGGAGAAATATTTCTCTAGTTTCACGATGTGTAAGCTCGGCACACGCGTTGCCACAATTCACCCTCGCATAATTACCTACGTGGTGCCTATCGTTTTTTCTCTTTCACTTTCTTTCTCTCTCTCTCTCTCTCTCTCTCTCTCTCTCTCTCTCTCTCTCTTTCTTTCTTTCTTGCTTTCTTTTTTTTTCTTTCTTTCCTACAAGAACCACCGCCCGTTTATATATCACGGCTGGGCGGTCGTTTACCCGCGGCAGGTATAAGGCGCGTGTCACCTGTCTCCGGACATCTCGTAAATAACTTAAATAACATCTTAAGTCCGGCGTACGATAGCGGACCCCTTATTGCGAACCATCAACCCGATTCTATGCGTCGTTTGCCACTGTGAGCGTTGCCGAGAACTCTGTTTTTAATTTCCATCCTGAATGAAATGAATTTCTTATGAAATTCCTAACTCCATTGAAAATAATCTTAGCTGTCTATGTAACTGGATACATGTAGATAAGGTGGATACATGATTTAATAGGAAGAGGAGGAACTACTAGATGAAATATTGCGATCAACCAAAAGCATCGTTTTTCGATCGGTGACTGAGAATCGATCGGATAATCAATAACGTCATAACGAGGATAGATTGAAACGTTTTCCAGTCTATCTCACTTGCTCACACATACCTATATATCTACCTACATAGGATACATAAGATCATAGAACGATGCTCGTAGTAGAGGACGGTAGATCGGATCGCACGGAGAGAGAAACGTCTTTGTTGGATCGATGGATCTGTAAATGCCGCGCCGGATTGTCTAGCG
The DNA here is from genome assembly GCF_014466175.1 of Vespula pensylvanica. Taxonomy (NCBI): domain Eukaryota; kingdom Metazoa; phylum Arthropoda; class Insecta; order Hymenoptera; family Vespidae; genus Vespula; species Vespula pensylvanica. The sequence goes on along the minus strand of NC_057699.1, from coordinate 2,088,404 downwards.
GTGAAGCGGACTTATTCTCGATAAGGATGGGGTTGCTTGGTCAGAATGAGTTCGCGTCTTTTGGAGTCTCGTGAGAGAGAGAAAGAGAGTAAGCGTGTGGTAGTGCTCCAATACAGATACTTTAGTCCAGTGCATCTCATTCTCTCTCTCTCTCTCTTTCTCTCTTATGAGAATGGGTCAAGAGGTTCCTTCAGATCAAGATCCAAACTCGAGATGGATTTTACGATGGAGTCTTCTCATTTGCTTTGAAAGAGATTTTAAAAAATGTTATTGTAATCGATCTACGAATTGCTCGCCTTTAAAATCCGTCGATAATCGAGACGAATGCTTCAGAGAGGGAGAGAGGAAGGGAGAGAGAGAGAAAGAGAGAGAAAAATGCTGAACTAATATCGCAAATTAAGGGGATATTCAATGAAAAGAGGTAGGTCGCACGACCTCTTTACGTCCACCGAGAAAAGTTTGTCGGTTTCATGGCGATGGAAATGTTCCTCGAAACTCGAGAGAACGTTCGCTATTCTTCGTTACGCCTGAAAATTCTATGCATTTGCAAGTGACGACAGTTGGATAGAAAGAAAGAAAGAGAGAGAGAGAGAGAGAGAGAGAGAGAGAGCTTGGTAAGAGGTCCCCAGGACTTTCTCGGCACCCTGTGATATTATGTACCTAGCTATATACCTATAGTTATGTATGTATATACAATTTCCATTGTGAATTCGAACTTTGCCTTTTGGAAGTCGAAGGATTTTTCTTTTTTCATTCTTTTCTTCTTCTTCTTCTTCTTTTTTTTTGTAATTTTTTCTTTTTTTTTTTTTTCTTCTTCTTGAGCAAGACTTCGTTAAAGTCTTCCGTAGGTGAAATTCTTGTCTTGATTTTAGAGTAGATGAATAGATATCGATTCGAGAGGAAGGTAAATCGTAATGCGCGAGAGACTAGCCTATCGAATCGATATTCCGATTCGATTCGCGTCTCGAAACGAACGCGATTACATACGAACGAGTTCTGAGAGAGCGTACCGTAATATTCTCGAGTTCGCATTAACGTCGCGGATATGCGTTTATTATCCTTTCCTTAATGGATCGTGTGTACGCGCGAAGGCGATGACGGAACGTGCGGCATTATCATCGGACTCGTTAAAAGAACATAGATCTTCGTCCGGTGCGAGCGCCCTTATGAGCTCGTCCTCGTGATCCATTGCTTTTTTATCCTTTTTCTTTGATTAAAGAATTTCAACTGACGGGAACGTTGTGTGTGTGTATATATATATATAGTACATATCATAAAAAGGATAAAGAATCAGAAATATAAGAAACCAAATTATTTTTATTATTCTTCGGACAATGAATTTGACAATTTTGAATTTTATAATTTAGTATAAAAATATTCAGTATATTTATACACAATATGTGTATATATATATATATATATATGTGTATTATTTCAAAAGAATTTTCTAGTAAATGGATTAAAAGTTAAATAATTCTAAGAAAAGGAACGATAAATAATATTCATTTATTTTTCTCACATATGCCTTTCAATCTCGGCAGCATCGTTTTTAACCATTTCTAGAGGGACTTTAAGGACGTAATGAGAGACGAACCTTTGCATACCGAGTGGATCCTTTCTCTCTCTCTCTCTCTCTCTCTCTCTCTTTTTTCTCTTTTTTCTCTCTCTCTCTCTTCTTGGCCACGCATCGAGATTCAGATCTCGCGGTATACACACAAACAATGACGGCCAAGGGATCGCCGTTCGGTGTCGTAAATTAAAATGCGCCGTCCGCGGGTGCTAATACGTTGATACTAATGAACGTCCGGTCCTCCTGTCTCTTACGTTGGTATTATCGTTTTCATTCTCTTTACTCTTTCTTTTTCTTTTCATATAGATATATCTATTTTTCTCTTTTTGTTTTTTGTGTTCGTATTTTTTCTGAAAACTCACCACTAAGATATCTATTTTCTCATTTTATATATATATAAATATATATGTATATATATATATATATATATATATATCATTCGTTCTCTGACGTGACTAACGACGAGATATTTAAATATAGGATAGAATATAATGACGAATAGTAACGTATAAATTATCTTTCGCTCCCTTTTTTTTTTCTTCTATCCATCGAGAAAGATAAAAGATAGAAAAAAAAGGAAAGCAAGAGAGAGTGAGAAAGAGTAAAAGAGAGAAAAAGAGAGAGCTTCTTTTGATTTGGAGCCGTATGCAGAGAGATCCTTCGCGCGTCCCTAAAGTACGTCGGGGCCTTATGTCGGAGCCCTACGAAAAGGCTGGCCCTGCCAGTCATCTCACGAGGGTTTAGTCACACTGGAATTTCGTTCGAAGAGGATCCTCACCGTCTCCTTTTCTTATACCAAAGTCAGCCGAGGACATCGCGAAGCGCGCGGCCGAGATTCCATCGTCTCTTTTCCTTCGACACGCATGCACGCACCACAAACACACGTCTTCTAACGCGAGCTTTAAGGCCCTTAGAAAGGGGTCCGGTGTTGGAATTTCGCCTCTGACTTTTCGTCCGCGCCTTCAATTATTCCTTCGGCTATTCGAGTAATTCTCGGTTCGTGTTCTTAACCGATACGAATGAGTGAAATTCTCTTTTTTAAGTTTTATGAAATTTTTACAAGTAGTCAGTAAGTATATAGAGAGTGTTACATGGATGTTACACCTATGTTTAAAGACATAAGAAGAGAATCAGTTAAGACTATAGATATCTCTCAAACATTATCATTATCTTCTACGTAATACGTTTTATGACACGGAGATTCGTTACTTAGCGATAAATTTCGATTATCAACGAAAATAAGAAAGAGAGAGAGAGAGAAGGAGAGAGATGATTATTTGTGAAACGAATAGATAACCGATTCGCGGAAATATTTCGTCGTACCCAACGATTTAACTATACATAAGAATATGATGAAAGACACTCGAATCTTAGCAACCATCATGTATTTTTCCCTATGAACGCACTTAGAAATTATAAGAGACATTTATGCCATAGCCGACCAGTTCAATTCGATGTTTACTAACCGAGAGTTTCTTCTCACGATTCGAATAGTAAGGAATTCTCTATTCCTCCCTTCTCTCTCTCTCTCTCTTTTTACAAAGAGACAGAAACTCGGTTTGTTAACGTGAACTCTTCAAGTTAGTGCTCCTTCTAAACACTCCTAAGAAGCATAAACACAGGACTAAGAACCACTCTCTTCTTCCTCTCGCTTATTTCGAGTAGATAGATATTTTATTATATCTAACTAACTATCCTATTTTATTTCTCATTTCGTTTCCCTTTGCTTTATATATTATCGATTTTTCTTTCTTCTTCTTTTTATATTTCTATTTTTATTCCATCGTTCTAATCTATCTCGCCTAAAACTAAACTAACCCTAACTAACGAACTCTCTCTCTTTCTCTCTCTTTCTTTCTCTGTCTCGTTCTCTTCTTCTTCTTCTTTTTCTTCTTCTTCCTTCCATTTCTCGTTCGCCAGCTCGCATACGATCGTTTCGAATCTGGTGAAAAAGGAGTGGCCATGCGGTTAGGAAAGAGGGATTCGGTAATTCGAGACTCTTAATCGGATCGGTGTTGCATTTCGCGAGGCTGTCAAATCACGACACGCGGCGGATGGCTGTTGCGCATCCGAGATGGGGCTCGGCCCTCGCACGTTTCCCATCGAACTACTCCTGGCCTCGTTATTATCGAGATGGGATCAGCTGTTTCGTTCCTCGGCAAGAAATTATAATAATCGTGCGGTGAAAACGTCCACGAGTTTCGATATAGTTATATATGTATGTATGTATGTGTGTGTGTGTAAGTACTTACCTATAAGTAAGTATTTACATGTTTAGCGACGTGTTTTAGAAAAAAAAAATTACTTACCTCTAAATACTTCATGTAAATGTATTTTTAATACGATTTTAATTAAAACATTTACGGGTACTTTGCAAATGTTATCGTTTTAAAGAACAATTGGTTTATCGATTATTCAATCGACGTTATAATCGATTATTCATAAACTCAGCAACTTTGCACGCATCCATGAATGTTTTTTTCACTATTTCTTTCTTCGACGTTTGCCTTAATAAAGTTTCGAAAATAATAGCTTCTGCTTTTAGTTCGCACATTTACGATATGCAAAAGTTCGTTTCAATAATTGTATTAATTTATTGCGTACAGCCGGTAGGAATGTGTTTGCTAAACCGGATATATGCATATTAATATTCATCGCACGTAATGCCGAGTGAAAAATTTTCCACTTAGTAATGTATCGTATGCCTTTGTAGGTAACTTCTACGAATTGTGATATAGCTTATAGATGAACATCTTGGTCTTTAAAAAAAAGTTTAGTTTAGAAACAGGAGGAATCTTTGATTCGAAAGAAAATTATGAAGAAACTTTTACGTTATATTGGTATCTCTATCTATTTAATTATAACGATCTTCATTATCGGTATTCATCCTTTTATTTAACCAGATATATATATATATATATATATATATATATATATATATATATTTATATACATCAAAAAGAGGATTTGTAAGGGATAAGATTGCGAATAATATTAGTCGGAGGATGAGAACGATCGATCTCGTAGGCTCGTCGTAGTACTTACGTCTTCGTCCAAGGATTAACGGTATAGAAATGCTACGGGCTTTGACATCGTCGTGTCTCGGAATAGTAGCACAATGGCCAAGGGAAGAGAGCGAGCAGGGGCGTTTCGCAGAATTACGTACGGACGGAGGACGAGCGATGCATTGTACCGACGACATGCTTCTCTATATTCTATCTAGTAGACGAACGTATCACAGTCCAACGTCTTCCGTTATAATAATATAATCTCGTAGCAGACAACTCGAGAGAGTTTCTCTTACGTGGGATAGTTACGCAATCTTAATCGCAGTGATAGCAAACGCGTTTCCGCTTTCGATATTTTCGTAATACATAAGTATTGTTGGATTTATATATTCTAGGTAATTAACATTCATCAATTTATAAAGGACGATTATTAATTAATAGGTACCCATCTACCATTGAATACGTAGAAATAATTCATATTAAATAATAGAAATAAGCGTGTAATAGGAACGATAAATTTAATTTAAATATAGAAATCTATGATATATGTAGATACGTATGGTAACTATATATCTATGCGAATGAATTATATACATTATATACATATACATATATATATCGCGTAGATGTATATAAGATAAATAATGCATGTACACAGATGCATGTAGATGCGTATAAACGTATAATGATGCATATATTTTGCATATCTTTCGAGCGAGAGAAACATTTGGGATGTTAATGATAAATGTCATAGGTAGATACCCTGTTTATGTATCCGTATAAGACTAACGAGTCATCGTGTAATGCGTTAAAATAGATTTGAATTTTTCAAATATTCTAGAACGATATCTTGTACCACGGAGATTGAAAACTTCGTAAAATTTTATTAGACGGCGTACCATCGATTCAAGAAGAGGCAGAAAAGTTAATGGGTCATACGAGGGTTTACGTCGGAAGGGAGCAAATCATGAGTTTTCCCTCGTATTTCTTTCATTCTTTCCTTTTCTCATGGTATCGACGGATATACGACTAGATCGGTTTCATCTCGTGACGTGATTTATTGCGAAATAACAGGCTCCCGAAGAATGTGTCCTCGGTTAGATAAAGAGTCCTGGGCAATTTTCTCGGGAGAGAGTTCAAAAAAATTAAATAAAAGAAGGATTAATAAGAAAGAAAGAAAGAAAGAAAGAAAGAAAGAAAGAAAGGAAAAAAGGAGAGAAAGAAAGAGATATTCGTTCTTAGCATTTGTTATCTCTCTTCGATAATCGACTCTCGATAACGAGAGACGTTTTATGCAGGTAGCCAAGATAAAGGCGTAAAGGACGAATAGATAAGACGATAAAAAGAAGAGGAACAAGGACGGCAAGAGAGACCGCATGTGTCCTTGCATACGCGTCCTACCTATATCTACATGCATCGCGTGTGTATGTGTGTGTATTTCTACGTGTGTAGTGATGGAATCATAAAATCGAGCGGCAGGAGGGCGACGGAACGAGCAGCGATGCCGGTGACAGCTTCTCCTCGCTCTCCTCTTCCTCCTCCTCCTCCTCCTCCTCCTCTTTCTCCTCCTCCTCTTTCTCCTCATCCTCTTCCTCCTCCTCATCCTCCTCCTCTTTCTCCTCCTCCTCTTCCCGTCGCTATTAGTCACCGAACGCCGAATATACCATTGAAAGTTCGAAACCGCACGTTCGCGACCCAATTTCCACGCGCAGTCAGCTGTTCCGTTCATTCAAAGCTCACCAGGACCGACGACCACGAATTAATCCTACAAAAAAGAAAGAAAGAGAAATGGAGCAGTGAGAGAGAGAGAGAGAGAGAGAGAGAGAGAGAGAGAGAGAGAGAGAGAGTAATCATCGATGTAGTAATGTCTCTTTTCTCTCGATCACGCAAGTACAGAGAGGATCGTTCATTTTCTGTAGGTATCTATTATGATACGCTTCAAAGAAACATATCGATTAAAAATAAGACAAAGAAAACGTCACGGTATTTATAGTTCTGTTCACAATCTGACCGATTACTACGTTACTACGTTGTAACACTCGCGGACGATCAACTTTACGAGCGATAAAATTACGACGAAGAACCCACGGAAAGCTATTTGGCACATCGTTTTATCTTCTTATGCTCTTCTCCTCTTCTCGGAACGGGACACGCAACGTTCCTGCTTGAGCTATCGGGGATCTGAATTTTTCGTCTTAAAAATAAGAAAATTCGATGTACTCTCGCGATCGCAGGAGAAAGAAAGGAGGGAAGAAAGGAGAAAAAAACAAAAAAGAAAAAAAAAAGGAAAAGAAAAAGAAAATAAGAGAAGGTTTCTCGTCATCGCGTTTCTCCTCGTCCCTCTTCGTCTTCATTCGGCGACGGTCTCGTTGGTAGTGGTGGTGTAGCGATGGCGGAGGCACGGCTCGTTCACGTTCGTGTCACCGGAGGCGCTCGTGTCGGCTTGGCGGCGGTTGCGGCGGCGGCTCGTCAGCGAGCGGTCGGTAGGCGGAGTCACGGAGGCGAGAGGGGGACGCATTGGTCGCGTCGATTGGGCGTGGCCGGACAACCTCCCACTCCTCGTGGTTAAGCGCTGCGCTGATTGACAGTTGGCGAACGACCGCGGACGGCGCAGGATCTGAAACACGCTAGTAGGCGCCCAGCTCTTTTCTCCTGTTCGTTCTCTCTCTCTCTCGCGTGTACGGGAGATCGCAAAGTGGTGGTGGTGGTGGTGGTAGTGGTGGTGGTGGTGGTGGTGGTGGTGGTGGTGATGGTGGTGGTGGTGGTGGTGGTGATGATGGTGGTGGGGTGGTGGTGGTAGTGATGCTTTTTCGTGGGGGAAACTGAACACACGTATGTAGCTACATACGCATACATTGGTGAACGCACACTGATAGACACAGAGAGATAGGAAGAAAGAGAGAGAGAGAGGGAGAAGAGAAGAGAGAAAGAGAGACAGAGAGGTATAGAGAGAGAGAGAGAGAAAGATAGAAAGAGAGAGATTCAGGAGCGTATAGCGTGTCTCCTCCTCCTCCACCGCCTTCCATAAGTCGGGTATAGAGAGAGCCGGCTGAAAGAAGCAGTGGTGGTCGTTACGGTAGGAGGGCCTCTCTTCCCGTACCGGTTCCTCAGTAATCGCCGCGAGGAGAAACGCGCCGCTTTCGATTCCTCTCTTACTCTCTTCTTCTATATCCGTTTAACGCAAGACATCGGCAACGCGATATCTCGGCGCCTCGTGCTTCTACCCTACAGTGTGTTATCATCCTCGTGTTGTTATCGTTATCGCGATCCTCGCGGCGAGTCGTCGCGTTTCACGTAGGAGGTCCACGCGTTCTCGTGTCGCGTCGGATTCTAACCGCCTTCGTCGGTTTGCTCGTTCGTTCGTTGGTTCATTCGTTGGTTCGTTCATTCGCTCGCTCGTTCGTTCGCTCGTTCGTTCGCTCGTCGTTTATTCGTTCGTAAGTCTTCGTAGCTGCCGCCGGCGGCGTCCTGCCTGTCGCCGCGCGCCGCCGTCGCCGCCGCCGTCGCCGCCGCCGCCGCCGCCGCCGCCGCCGCCGCCGCCAGTCCGAGTTCGCGCGCGGTAGAAGATGTAACTCCGCTATTTCTCGCTCCTCTCTCTTTCTGTCCTTTCTTCCTTCCTTCTTCTTATCCTTAATCGTGTTGTTTTACGTCGTGCCACTCGAAAGTGAAGGAGGAAAATAACGAAGGATATTCGCTATTGTGTTCGGATGTGACGATCGTATATATATATATATATGTATATATATATACACTTATATATACATACACACACATAGGATACATATTTATTTCGTACGGACGATCACGCGCGGCCGCGCGCTCTCTCTCTTCGCGTGGAAAATAGAGAGAGAAAGAGAGAGAGAGAGAGAGAGAGAGAAAGATAGAGAGAGAGAGAGAGGGGAAGAGTGTGAAGAGTGCGAACGATTCGGGTCTCGGTGATGATATCTCGTGTTACTCTTGTGAACGTTTGAAAATCGTGAGTGGATATTAATTAAAAGCATACACACACATATACACACGTATATACGCGCCCACATCCTACATTACACACGTACACGCGTAAGGATATATGTTTCTGTTATATATCGAATCGTGATTCAACGAAATTCCTTTGGGATTCCGGCCGGCCTCGTCGAGGAGGCGAAGATATGCAGGGAGACTGACACCCGCGAGAGAGACAGGACAGAAATCTCCCTCTCTTCCTTTCTCTCTCTCAATCGTCGGAAACAGAGAGGCCGGTGGGAGATGACGATGACGATTATGATCACGATAATGATGAGGAGATGCCACGCGCGTCCTATCGTCGTCCTACACGTCGCCGATTTTCTTCTTCATCTCCCGAGAATCTTCTCGCTTCGCTGCTGACGCTAAACGATCGGCCATCTTCTTGGAATCATCTTCCTTGAATTTTAAAAAGGAAATAAATAAATAAATAAACAAAGAAATAAAGAAATAAATAAATATATATATATATAAATAATATATATATACACACACACACCATACGTACATACATATATACACACGTGTAACACACCGTATACGATTTTTGGAGCGAGCGAGCCCCAGTGTGTTTCTTTTTTTTTTTTTTTTTTTTTTTTTTTGTTGTTGTTTTTCCTCGGAGAGAAAAGTCGGCGAATCTCGTCGAAGTCTCGAAGTGATCATCGAGGAAGGATAAATACCACAAGAAGGGAGGACGAGCAAACCACGAGCATCGAAGTTTCTTAATTATTTCCAAGAGGAAAAAAAGCGAGAAGATCGTCGGAGCTTGTCGTAGCCGGTGTCGCGACGGGGAGTACGCGACGCCGCCGGCGCGATAAGCCGAAAAGAGTGCGGTAATCGAGTGTGCGCGAAGTGCCGTGCCTCTTTCCTCGTCACTGTGGGAAAATACAGCCGCTACGGTGGCTCAGCACGCAGAGTTCCCCGGCGCGGCCAGGGCGTTCATGGCGCAGCCAAGGGTACGTCTCTGCCGAAGCCTTTTCCTTATTGTCTATCTCCATTTTTTTTTTGTTTCAGTGTTTTCTTTTTTCTTGGTTGTTTGTTTGTTTGTTTGTTTGTTTGTTTGTTTGTTTCTTAAATCTTTCTTCTTCTTCTTCTTTTTCTTCTTGCTTTTTTTATTCTTCTTTGTACTTCTTCTTCTTGTTCTTCTTCTCTTTCTGTCTCCATTTCTCTCTCTTATTTCTCCATCTTTCTATAATTTTTCTGAAGCAATCGAAAAAATTTGACTCGTTGGTCTTGTAGACCTATATCGTCCGTGTTCGCCAGCCGACGGTTCCGAAAAAGATATACCTACGCGTGAAAGTGATTTCGTTTATGGGAATATTGTGAATCGAACGTTTCGGAACCAACCAGGTAGTGGCATTCTTTTTCTATTTTCCTTGGTTATATCTTGTTTTTTTTTTTCATCCCTTTTTCTTTCTTTATTTCTTGCTTTCTTTTCCTTTTCTTTTCTCTCTTTTTGTTTTTTTTTTGTCTTTCTTTTCTCCTGTAGAAATTCGTTGCCACGAGAGTTCATTGGACCTTGTGTGCACCGTAGTACGAGTATTTGTAAGATTTAGTGTTTTTCACGTGCATTGGTTCTTCCGAGTGATGGTTTTTATCGAATAGTGTTATTTTTATTGATAATTCGTTCGTCGTTCAGTTCGACGAGTTTAGATTAGTACGGATCGTCTTACCGACGGATAGTGATTTTAGATCGAGTGATCCGAAAGTGGATGTGATCGATACGTTCTCGTAGATCAATTTCGTGAAATCGAGTTTTTGCAACGTTTGTTTAGAACAAATGATGCTTTTTCTTTTCTTTTCTTTTTTTTTTTTCCTTTTTTTTAAACGAATATTACATCATAGTATCTCGTTATTAGAATCCAATGAAAATGTCATAGCTGAGTAAATGCCGAGCGATCGCGTTTAATAAAAAGTAGGAATTAGTTAAAACGAAAAACAATGTCACGGTATTTACGTTTACGTAATAGAAAAGGGTTTTTTTTTTAGATATGTTTTTTTCTTTCATTTTTTATTTTTTTATTATCTTTTTTTAATATCGTTCAATTACTGGTACCAGATCGGTGCAGTAAGATAAAAATCGTGTCAACGAATTAAACTTATAACTCATAACTTGTCACGAAATAATTCCTATCTGTTACATTTTATGTTCTAGTTGAATCAATGTTTACGAATAAATAAATATAAATATATATATATATATGTGTGTGTGCGTGTATGCGCGCGTGTGTGTCCAGCTTTATAATGCGATTATTTGATGTAAACAGAAATCTGAAATTGGAAGGATATATAGGTAGTGCGTATTCTAATGCGTTAGTAATGTAAATTCAATGTCGTGACAAAGATCTTATCGATCGATGAAGAAATACAACATATCGTTACAGGTTCGTCCTTTCTGTTAAAATTCAATCTCTTGTTTACTCGACAGTTTGGCCGTTTACCGTCGGTAGTTTTACTCTCTTGTAGTAGAGGCTCCTCTTGTAAACGTTTAGCTACGTTAGTCGCGTGCGAGTGTAAGAAGTTTGTTGCCTGCCATATGATCTTCATTATTCGCGAATTAATGAACGTTTAATGTGGTTCTAGTAAAATCAAATGTTAAACTTAAATTTGGAGATCTTGTTAAAAGACAAGGACGTAGTAATGATAGTAAGTAAATAGTTATTTGTTAAATATAAATTTATCGAAATACGAGGATATTCGAAAAATGCGTCGTGATGGAATGGATGATGTAGAGTTATCAAAGAGAAAATGAAAAACAGAGAGAGAGAGAGAGAGAGAGAGAGAGAGAGAAAGAGTGAATAAGAGAATAAATGAAAGCGAGACGAAAAGGGATCTATCTTCCGCGTTCCATTTCATTTGTGTCTCGTTTTCCTGTAATAGGTTAGACATATGTTCATTTGAATTTGAAATACTAATAGGAGAGAGGATACCCAAGAGAAGAAAGAAAATAATGAATGTCAGAAAAGTTCGTGCGTGTAGAGATTCCTGGATAAATTGGTGGACCGTTCGCCGTTAATGATTCGCGAGCATGTAATTTTGGTTTTGCGATGTGAAACGAGTTGGATTCGTTGAAACGTTTTGTTCGAGATTCGACGGTATAGATACCAAGAGAACGATTCGAGTTTGAGAACGAGTTTGCGAGAGTTCCCTTTTGAAATTTGCGTGCCAGGACAGTGCTTCGTCAAGGATCTCTCTCTATACCGTTCGAGGTATTAATTAAGCGTGTCGACGACAAATATTTTTTCTTTTCGCAAGTTTCTCCTCGTTAAAGGATAATTCTTATGATTATCGAGGTTAACGAACACGTTTATTCGTTACTATCGCGACAGTTTTGCTACGTAACTAGGTAGGATGTGGATAATTTTTTTTTTTTTTTTTTTTTTTTTATTCTTTCGATTCGATTTTTTCCTTCCAAGTTTGCTCCTTTATTCTTTTTCTTCTTTTTTCTCCTCTTTTCTTTCCTTTTCTTTTTTTTTTTTTATCGATTAGTTCGCTTAGATTTTTTCGACGCCATTTCGTATTAATCCTCCCATTATGGCTTCCGATTCTCTCTCTCTCTCTCTCTCTCTCTCTTTCTCTCTCCTCGGTTTTAATAATAATCGTCGTAAGTAAACATATAATTGGCAAGTAAGTTAGTTTTTATGTTAATTGTGACACCTACGTCAAGATAGATATATCTATTGTGTTGAAAGTATGTTACCTTTCGTTCGCATAATTGAAATTTAGTTAATAGTATTTTCTACCGGCTTTCATTTGTCAAAATAACGAATATTCATGATACTAAACATTGAATACACACACACATATTATATATATATATATACATTCTTATTTTCAATGGAAGGTCACGTCAAACATTATCTAATTATACGAAACGAGAAGCGTTAAACGTTTTAGTAAAGGAACGAAGCTTCGCGGCATCTGGTTCATGTTTTGAAAGATAGATACCTAACCTCATCGTTCATGAATTTTCTAACGATTTTACGAATGTTATTCGGCAAAGGAAAAATGAAAAAGAATAAATAAATCACATAAATTAAAAAAAAAAAATAAATAAAATAAAATAAAATAAAAAGAGCCGAGAAAGTTTTCCAATTTGGTTTCGACGTTTTGACTCGAGCGACGAAAGAAAAAGTAACTTTACACGTCAGACTTTGAGAGTCGCGAGTCGAATAGGCTTGTAATTCGGTTTCAACGCTCGGCACTTAAGCGTCTCGTAAAATGCGAGTGCGTGAAAAAAAAGGGACTGATGAATTGCGCTATAACTGCGATTCGTTCGCGACTGTGACGTAGGTATCGTTTGACCCTCTGCAATCCACTATTTTTTTCTTTTCTTCCTTTAGAAAATATACCTACACAGGTACAGGATATTAACGCGAATGTTTCTAAACGTAGATATATATTAAAAGAAAAAAATATACCTACACATGTACAGAATATTAATGCGAATATTTCTAAACGTGGGTATATATATATATATATATATATATATATATATAAAAAGAAACATACGTACACACATCACATATACACATATATATATAAAATACGAATAGATGGTATATTACTTTGACATTAGGATGCGTTTGTAACGGGTTAATGTGAAAAATATTGAAACCGTGTCTTTGCACAATAATATCTATCTAGCTATCTAAATAACTAAGAATATTTTTGCAAAAGTTCGTAGCAACGTATTAGAATTCATGCTCGAAGATGATCACGATCGAGGAAATCCATTTTCAAAAATCATGATGCGCTAAAAGAGAGGAATAAAAAATAATACGAAAGAGGGAAAGAGAGAGACAAAAAAATAGAGAGAGAGAGAGAGATTCGTCGAGACGAATTTCAATGTGCGTCGGATTAAAAATTGTAATCGCGAATCGGGCGACGGTAGACAGGAGTTTTATAAGCGTGTTATACCGCAGCCTGTGATTATGTATTTATGGATATACATCAATCACTTTCGCTCTTCCAATTTCGAATTCCGTTATTCCGACGGCGTGTTCGGTCCGGTGTGCTGTCACGATCCGTCGCGATTCTTTCCTCTTCTTATTTCTCTATCTTTCGTGACGGGATAAAAAAGAAAAAAGAAAAAAAAATAAAGAAAAGGAAAGAAAAGAAAAGAGGAGAAGAATCGTAAGGTTTTATTTAAAAAAAAAAAAAGAAAAAAAAAATATTAATAGACCGTTAGCTAAGTAAGTAACTCGATCGTCCTAATTATTGTTAATAGTTTGAAATCTTTTGTACAAAGTATTAAATCGCAGTCTCACGGTATGCATACGTTCGCGTCCTAATGTTTTTCAAATGTCGTCATTAATCAGAGAGTAACGAACGCTTTCCTGTACCCTTTTTCTCTTTGTACACACTAACGTATAGGTCTTTTATGCTTACACATTTATATAGTTTCTCTCTCTCTCTCTCTCTCTCTCTCTTTCTCTCCTTTCTCTTTCTCTCTTTTTCTAGTTAATGGTACAAGACCAAAAGATAGATAAAATCATTTGGATCATTCTACGATGAAATCTTTGCTCTCGTAGTAACTCGTAAACGTGGGACCAACATCGTTCAAAGAGGAAGAGGAAAGGAGAAAAAGACGGAAAGAGAGAAAGAGAGAAAGATACTTTAAGTCTCTTCGAAGTGCATAAAGATACTTCTCTAGCTTTCCCTCATCCTATTTTCGGCCTCTCCTTTCACTTTCGAATCGTAACGACACGTTCAAAACGGGTTGGATGGTCAAACGATCTTTTCGTTTTTCTTTCCTTTGTTCTTTTTTTTTTTCTTTTTTGTTTTACTGTTTCTATTTACATATCTATTATCATATATGCGAATATAGATACGTACGTAATATCTAGGTAGTTACGTATACCTGGATAGGTATACTGCGAATTCTTCGAGTTAATTATTTAAAAGAAATTCTTTAGGTCAAGTAATGCAACGATACCATCTGTCTGTCTTTCAACGGGAAAGAGTTAATTACCGAGGCACGCATTAATTAGAAAAAAAATCATTAAGAGTTTGCGGTCTTTCGAGCAATCAGAATCGTACCAAGTTCACATAGGGAAAAACCTTTTACGTCGTTAAATAATTGTTCTATCGACAGCTTGATCGTAATCGTTTCGATTACAAATTAGTAAATACATTGATCCTCCGAGTAATCGATTGTAAATGGAAACTCGTTCTTTCTTTAATTATTTTTCCTTTCTTTCTTTCTTTCTTTCTTTTTTCTTTTTTCTTTTTCTTTTCTCTTTTTTTTTTTTTTTTTTTTTTATTCATTAGATATATAAAAATTATTTCGCTTTGTAATGTTCTTCATTTTCGTAAGGGAACATTATCTAGCTTATTGTTTTGTATTTGTTTTTTCGTACCAAGTTAGTCATAAAATATCGATATAATTATTTTTTATAACTCTAATAATCAGTAAATGTATACATAATTACTTAAAATTATCTGAGATAGGTAATAATTATTGGTTCACCTTGCATAGGAGAAACATTAACAATAACAAGCTAGATAATGCTTAGATATAATTAACATTACTTGCACTATCGTCATTCCAATTAATTATACATCTATCGATCATTATCGTATTTACTCCTTTTCGAATAATTCGATGAAAAATTAATCAAGAGAATCTATCGAAATAATCCGAAGAAAAATTTTAGATGATTTTAGGTAAATAAAATGACGGAAAGAAAAATTGTTATCGTACATAACCTTTGATAAACAGGAAAGGTTAAAGAAATTCGATGAAATATAGAGAGAAAAAAAAAAAACATTTGATCTTGAGAAATAGTTAGACGAAGGTGATATTTTGAATGTTCCTGTTGAATGTCACCTTCGTTCTTCTAATAATTAAGGACTCTCTCTCTCGAGCATCCGGCTTTCAGTTCTTAGTTGATCGTAGCATGCGTCGGAACTCTCACGAACGTCGCGTTTGGATAAACACGAGCTTCTCAGTATTTTTCTCGAAGAAGAAGAACAAGAAAAAGAAGAAGAAAAAAAGAAAAGAAAAAAAAAAAGATAACCAGCCTCGGGCATTTTTCTATGGAGAATCACGCAATTAGTCGTAATAATTAGTTTGCTTCCGCGTTTTATCGAGATCCGAGAGGAAGGATTCATATTGAAAATTCGATTGGTCGAGGGATGATCCTCATCGTTCCTTTCCTTGTTAATTATTATTCTACTTAACGAGGAACGAAAAAACGAAGAAAAAAAAAAGAAAAAAGAAAAGAGGAAGGAATAGAAGAAAAGAAAAAAAAAAAGAAAGAAAGAAACGTCGACAATAATGGAGGCGTCGCTCCGTAAAGTTTAATTTTACTAACATAAGCTATTTTTCTATAGTCACTTTGACCGTCCCACTTACGCGTATCGCCGATGGTGTACGAGTACGGTATCCGGTTTTAGAACGCGTCTGCCCTTAGCTCGCACTAACAGCTGTCGTTCGGCTCACGAACTTTGTTGTTGTGGAACTCTCGACTGTCCCGTACTTGGTTTAAAAAAAGACACAGACCAGACTATTTCTCTTGTTTCACCTTGGACTAGCTCGAGGCAAGACGTAATTGTGAAACGTTCCTTCACTTTTTCGATCGTTTGAATTTTGATGCTATTTTTCTTTTTCTTTCTTATATGATTAAAAAATTGGATGATAAAATAGCAAATGGATTAAGGAATATGTAATTAATATGTATATATTATTTGTGAATGTTACAGTACGACGATGGCGGGCTGCACGGGGCCTACCTCGAGGGAGGTGGTGGCGGTGGAGGAGCAGGGCTGTACGATCCACACGGTAGCGCCCGCGGTGTTCCGGGTCTTCACCACAGCCCTCACCTCGGGGGTATGGGACCGGCCCACCCTCAATATCCCCCGCCGCCGCCTCAGCCACCCCAACACGTGCTCGCCGCGGCAGCAGCCGCTGCAGCCTCGGCAGTACCCGATGTACACAAACGCGACAAGGACGCCATTTACGGGTAAGTGCCACTCGTAAAATCTCTCACACGATTATTCCCTGCCATTCGACATTATTTTCTTTTCTTTCGTACTTTTATCTAGTAGTTGTTTTATATATATATAGAAAGAGAGAGAGAGAGAGAGAGAGAAACAATGACTTGTATAGTGAAAGTAATAGGCGACGAAAAAATTATGATCGGTTTTTTCCTTTTCTTTTTTTTTTCCTTTCTTTTTCTTTTTTCTTTCTTTCTTTCTTTTTTTTTTTTTTTTTTTTTTTAAACAAATACAATCGATATTTATAACATCGAATTTCTAATGTATCACTTGTTAAATACTTAGCAAATAATAATACGCATAGGAATATGCAATCGCTATGTAGAACACGAAGCAATACGTTCGTATCGATAATTGAAACGGTCGAATCGCGTCATCGGAATTGTAGTTCGGACTGTCCACTTTTTCTTTTTTCACACGCAATATGCTTTTTATGTACGTACCACACACATGCTCCTGCAGAATA
The DNA here is from genome assembly GCF_014466175.1 of Vespula pensylvanica. Classification (NCBI taxonomy): domain Eukaryota; kingdom Metazoa; phylum Arthropoda; class Insecta; order Hymenoptera; family Vespidae; genus Vespula; species Vespula pensylvanica. Next base: position 2,071,357 of record NC_057699.1, on the reverse strand, counting down.
AAATTATCATACGGATAGCCGACGACGAAGACAACGATGTGTGTTTTGTCTCCTACTTACTTAACTTATTCATAATTCCGTTTGAAAGAAGGTTACATTATACAACTTGATACGGCTTAAATATTATTTTCTGAAACGAACGAACGAACGAACGAACGAGCGCGAGCAAGGAAGAAAAATCTGCATAATTCCGTAATGCATATTTCGAAGGCTTCGAGTTTATCGCTCGACCTGGGAGCTTAACGACAAGAGTTATACTTGTTCGCTTCGAAATAATATAGAATAAGTTAGCAAGTATTTCGCTCCACCCACGATCTTTTCATTTTTCATAGGAACGCGTACGTTTCTCCATTTGAATTTTCATCTGTTTTGCGATAGAAAAAGAATTTGACGAATAGTTGGTCCATAGAACGATTCTTTACCCTTCTCGATTCGTTTGGAGTAAACGAAATTTGTTCATTTTTCAATTTTAATAGCTTTCCTTCGTTAACGTCGGCTTGCCACGTTTATCGCCTGATTTATCGTAAGAAGCTTTTACAGTTCGTTGCACGTCATCGATCGTACATTTCATATTTTCCTATCGCTTGATTTATCGTAAGGAGCTTTTACGATAATTTTCACAGATAAATGTATATAGGTAGCTAGCTACCAATCTACGGTTAACTGTACATCGTCGGCCATAGCTACGTTTTCTATTTAACGTTAAATTTACTCTGAACAATTTTTATAGACTTTTTCACAGATAAATAATGATCATTTATACCTACATATATATGCACACGCACACGCTATGTATATGTATATATGTGTGTGTGTGTGTGTGTGTTTCTATCCATACGTACACCCATAGATATTTTTTCGCAAGTTGATGATGTACTATTAACCGTTGGAAGCTACGTTATAAAGTAAACGATAGAAAGTTTTCTACGTTTGCACAGTAAATTGTAGATTGTTAAGGAACGTGTTGGAGATGAAATAGGCGCGTGCCTAAGCGAGTAAAACGCCGAGAGATCAGGATATTCTCTTCTCGTTGGTGGCCGTTTTATGAAGGCCGCGTTCACCGCGTGATTTATGGCCGTACGAGATGGCCCGATTTCTGGATGTATCCTAGAACGGGAGCCTCATTATTTCGCGTACCCTGTAATTTGTCCACTCCTTCGGGTCGCGCGCCTCGAGCATCGCGCACGAACACGAGCACAAGGATTCTGCGACTTTCCTGGAAGATTCCTATCCGTATCTCATCTTTTCTTCCTCCGTATTTCTTTTCTAAACAATTTTTCTCAATCAAGTTCTAGTTTTTAGTTAAATAGAAGTTTGTAATACCGCGAAGAAAAATAACATATGGATTGGTTTGCCTCTCGATCGATCGATCGATCGATCGATCGAAGGGGCGAGCCGATTACATGGATACCGAAGAAGGTTTTACGTAAAATCGCGTACGTAACTGACAGGAGAATCTGCCAATCATCGAGAAGACTCAACTTCTTATGCAAGGAGTTCGATTGGCCGAGTCATCCGTGCGGATCGGATGTCTTTCTGCGTCTCACGCAAATCCTTCTGTGAATGTGAACGAGTGAAAAAGAGAGAAAGAGAGAGATAGACAGACAGACAGACAGACACAGACAGAGAGAGAAAGAGAGAGAGAGAGAGATGAATAGATAGATAGAACGAGAAGACCTTCGTATGTAATTACGGCCGTGGTAAATTTATTCCGTCGATGTTGAGATCGCGAGACGTAACGTCTTGCGAACGATCGATTATCCGCCATTTAAAATTCCAATCGATTTTGGATGGCTCTAATTCTCTTCCTCTCTTTCTCTCTCTCCCTCTTTCTTTTTCTCTCATTCATTCGTTACAAGGGAAAACAAATTTGGAAAAACAAAAGATCGCCACTTAAACTACATATATTTCATTTTGTTTCTTTCCCTTTCTTTCTTTGTTTCCTTCCTTCCTTCTTTCTTTCTTTCTTTCTTTCTTTCTTTCTTTTTTGTATCTAAAAAAAAAAAAAAAAAAAAAAAAAAAAAAAATTCGCATTTCAGGAACAGTAACTAACATTCGATAGCCAGTATCGGTGGTATCCTTATCGCTTTTTATCGTCGGTGCTCGACTCCGTTGTTTTTAATTTATCGCGATAAAATCAAAATGCACAAGTCGATATGCAAACCGTTTCATGACTTTTATTCCGACGTTACCGCGTTATTCGTGTTCCTCTTTATTTTTCTTTCTTTCTTTCTTTTATTTTCGTCCATTTTTCTTTTCTTATAATTTTTTCTTCTTATTTCTTTTTAGTTGCTTTTTTTTTTTTTTTAATGGACAACAACATCTACCTATTCGATCTCTCTCTCTCTCTCTCTCTCTCTATATATATATATATATATATATATATATATATATATCGATAATCTGTCTCTAAGATCCGATTAGAAAAATAAAGAGTTTTCGTGTTAGCGGAGTTTCGAAATGAAGCCGTGGATGAGCCGTAAACGTCGGTGGTGCGTAGTAAATCATAAAGCAGCCGATGGCCGCGTACAAAAAGAGCCGCGAGTAGAGTGAGTGAGCGAACAAATGAGCGAGAAAGAGAGAGAGAGAGAGAGGCGTCGCACATCGAGGGCGGAAACCGCAAAACCGCAAACATCCCCCGGTGCCGCGCCGTGTACGGCCAATCATATCATTACCTTCTGCGGTTCCGTCATTCTGACACCTCGTTTCGACTCGTCATTTGTCATCGACGTCGCACTTTGTTGTCCCTCGACCGCTTAGGAAAACGTGGACTGCGAGGCGCGCACGAGCATTTGCTCGTTCTATCTCTCTCCTTCTCACTCGTACGAGAAACCGCGTGCGGCTTTGCTTTCCGTAACTCCTTCGTTATCGTTCACGTTCGAACGGATCGTTAGTGGTAATCGTTCGATCCGTTTCATTATATATATATTTTTTTTCTTTTTTATCTTTCTTTTTTTTTTTTTTATTTATCTTTTGATCAATTCTATAGATAGGTACTTAGATGTGTACATAGCTATCTACGTGTACTTTTTCGTTTTTTGTTAGTCCTCGTTTACTGGAACATAATAATATCAGGATGATTGAAACGAGACACCCGTTGTATACGATACAAACGTTAAAGTCCAAGATGAGTAGTCCGTAATAGGAAAAAAGAAAGTGAAAAGGCTGCGGGTCGAAGTTTACGGTGGTACTTTCTCTCTCTCTCTCTCTCTCTCTCTCTCTCTCTCTCTCTCTCTCTCTCTCTCTCTCTTTCTCTCTTTTTCTCTGTCTCGCTGTTTCTCTTTTCTCCGAGAGGTGGAAGGGTGAAGAGACTTTTTTGCGAAGCTCTCTCGATTTGGTCCCGTTCACAGTGAGTCGCTCCGAGAGTTGGCGGCGTCGGCTACACGTCAATTTGTCGAAATTCGTTCCGTATCGTTTTATGTCCGCGAGTCGCGACCCGCTACCATGGGCACACAGAACACCTTCTACCGTCTTGCTACCAACACGTTAAACTGAGACTCTGTCTTTAAATATGTTGGAAGGAAAGAAAGAGAAAAAAGAAAAGGAAAAGAAAGAGAAAAAGAAAGCAAGAAGGAAAGAAAGAAAGAAAGAAAGAAAGAAAGAAAGAAAGAAAAAAGAGAAAGAGAAAAGCTATATGCAACTTTGTATTTACGAATACGATACTCTTGCATGTAATATATTTACCTACTTACGTACCTATACCTTAGACTACCTAACTAACTACCTTCTTATTTTTAAATCATTATTTATTTTGACAAGTGTTTCATCGAACATTTTGTATAAGTTAGAATAATGGTATTACAGTTTGTTTGCACAAAGATGACGCTGATTGGCAAAGTATTACGTAGATGAATCGTCTCTCTGCTCTCTGATGCCGCCTCCGTACATAGTGTATCTATCTACCTGCTTTAAATCTCGAACAGGGAGCTCGATTGCAACATAGGTGCACCGGTTAATCTTATCTTATCCAAAGATCCCTCTAATACCGTACCATGCTTCGTAGTAGGTAGGGTATATAGGTATCTTGAATATATACGTACGTACGAAGCGTATTCTGCGCGTGAATCAACGCATCAAGAGGGAAAGAGAGAGAGAGAGAGAGAGAGAGAGAGAGATAATGAGAAAGAGAAAGAAAAAGAGTACTCGTTAGTACTTAGATTTTTCTTTTTCCTACGTACGCACTTTATTACGAGAGGATCCAACCCGTTGAATTTTCGATTGAGTTTGACGTATTATCTTAGCGAGTTATCGCAACGCTTATCGGTTAAACTCAACGATTACGACGAGAGATCGAATAAAGTGCGCGTTCGTGAAAAGTCGTAAAATTCAAAGTTTATTTTGATGTACATTATCTTTGGTATGTGTGAAAGGTTTAAAAAAAAAGAGAGAGAGAGAGAGAGAGAGCAGAAAAAAACACACACATGCGAAAAAAAGAAAGAACGATAACAAAACAAATATAGAAAAAAGTAAACTAATTGTATAATAATATCTTTACTAAGATAAAAGAATCGAATAAACGAGTTCGATGTTAGGGAGTCGTAAGATTTCGTGAGAAAGAACAGAAAGTGTCTGTTGCCTTTTGAACCGCTTCACGCTAAATTTCGTTTCTTGCGTTGATCGCTTGTCCGAGTTAATTGCGTCCTCGTAGGACTAACAGGCGCGACTCTCGTTGTTCTACTACCTACTACGTTGGAAAAGGATAGGAAAGATATAAAAAAAGAAAAAAGAAAAAGAAAAGGAAAACAACTTAGGAGAGAACGTAGGAGAGAATCTTTTTTTATCAATCGTGATGACAGTTGCAACTTTGTATTACATTTTGGCGATCTAAAAAGAGAGAGAGAGAGAGAGAGAGAGAGAGAGAAATATAATTTTCTAATATAAATTAAAAAAAAAAAAAAAGTGTTTCTTTCATTCTAAAACATTCTCAAATCAATGGAAATCAAAGTTGAATTTTAACGCAGCCTCTTAATCTTCTTTTTCAGACATCCCCTCTTTCCGCTTCTCGCATTGATCTTTGAGAAATGCGAATTGGCGACGTGTACACCACGCGAGCCTGGTGTCGCCGGAGGAGACGTTTGTTCGTCCGAAAGTTTCAACGAGGACATCGCAGTTTTTTCCAAACAGGTAAGGGCGTAACTAACTCAATTTTAGATAGATAGATAGATAGATAGATAGATAGATAGATAGATATAATACAAACTATTGACTTTCATGGATGATTTTCGTTTCGATCGGTTTCGCTCGTCTCAAGTTCGAAGAGAGTTATTCCCAGGCACGATCTTCCGAGAGAACTCGTTCGTACCTTTTCCCTTTCGTGCTTTTTCTTCTTTCCCTCTTGGCCTCCTCTTCCTCCTCTTTCTCCTCCTCTTCTCTCTCTCTCTCTCTCTCTCTCTCTCTCTCTCTCTCTCTCTCTCTCTCTTTCTCTTCATTTAGCTAGCCAGCCAAGAAGAGATGGCGAAGGTGGAGGTAGCTCTCCCCCAAGGACACGCGTAGGTAACTCGAGAAGCCAACGGAGCCCCGTACGTCCCCGGTGAAACGATTTCGGGCCTTTTAAAAACGTACCACTCCTGGCCGTCTACATTCCTGACCGCTCTCTCGCGTGTAAAGGTACCTACGTACCTACCCGGCAGAAAAATGTATTCCTTATATATTGCCACACACTGTGAAACCGGTATAGGTAGACGACGGCTACGAAGAATGAGAGAACTGAAATTTAACAAACGCTCGTTATGCCGCACTCGTTGCTCCGAAATCGAATCGAGCGTGACGATACTAGGTGATATACTAAAGCTTAGCTTATATTCCTATGTTACTTACATATCTACCTACCTACCAACCTACCTACCTACCTACCTATCTATCTATCTACTTATGTGTTAAGTATAATCTATCCTATGGTGATTTAGAAATTTCGATTAGATCGATATCCAACCTAAGTACGATCTATTTCTGTCTGTTGAGAGAGTGTGTGTGTGTGTATATATATATATATATATATATACTTTTATTTTTAAATCCATGCGAATGATAATTGTTTCGCTTTTTAATCGCCATTAGAAATTAGAAATATCGTATTGTGTATTGTCAAGAATATCGATACTTAGGTACGCAGAAGGTCCACGTGGGCTCGTGGAATTCGTAGACGGGCAGCGTTACTAAATATAGGAGTTCGGTAACGTGGTAGCGATGGCTTTGAGCGGCCGTACGCAGAGATAACGATAAACGTTAAGCCTCCCTGCAAAATGGGATAAGGTAAACGTGTTCGTGGGCGTGTACTTATATACTTACACAGTTTGAGCCTGCCTTTAATTCGCTAAAAATATCTCGGACACGTTGGGAAGGTTTCTAAGTGGATTAACTTTAAGACGTAATCATGCTATTACTTTTTCTATCTTATTTTGTCGTTAAAACGAAGCGTTGTAGAACATCAAGCGAACAAGATAAAGGAGAAGAAAGAGAATAGTTATCCAGGCGACGATTACATTAACTTTAGAACTCTGGTATCGTCGTCGATCGTTTATCCGGTTCGCTATTTCTATTATTATTTATCCGCGTCTTGTCGGCATTACCAACTAGTATGTATAAATGTACGGAGTTATCTCTCGGTGAAGTTCTAAGGTATTACGAAATTGACGTGACATTTGCATCTTAATAAGGCGTATGGGATATAGAAGGTAGATTTCAAAACGCAACCTGAGATAGTGTAGATACATATATGTACACATATATGTATACATATATGTATATATATATATATAAATAGAGATAGAGAAAGAGAATCTATTCGATCAACTATTTTATTTTCTTTCCTTCTTCGTCCAAACCCAATCTACGGATTCGTTCGAAAGTACCTACTTACCTACATATTTATCTACATACTTACCGATACGCTTAATAATAAACTCATTTCGTAACGATTACTTAAATACTTTTGCAAATAAATCTCAAACTGAAAATCGTTAAATGGGTATGGCGCAGAAGGAAAAAAGAATGAGTAAAGGCGATAGCCAAGGAAGCTTGTGCTTTATTAGGAGACGTTAGAAGATAAGCAGGTGACGGTTCTTTGTGCCGAACGTGTAACAACGTTCCTCCTCTCTGTCCCCGATATTTCCACGTAGATAGCTCAACGCCGACACAAAAGAGCCCTCACGCTGTGCACGGATTATGCGTTTTGCCTGATCGCTCGGTTATTCGCTCTCGCTTGGTTCTAAACGCATACGGTGGTTTTAGACGCACGCACGAACTTCATTTGCATCGGAGCACGCGCCTCTATATCCTTGCAACTCGTGCGGCAGTATAACTTAACAATATTTTTTTCTTTGTATCATTTCTCGGATTTCCAATCGACGTATTACCTATAGATAATAGATAGCATAGTTTCCTTCGTAATTTCTTTAACACGAAATTTAATTTTGTTTTCTACAAAATTATATATATATATATATACACACAAAAAGGAGAATGAAATCGAGGAATACGAACGATCAAATCGTAGAGACTAATTATTAATCATGATCATTAATTCTTTATGATTCTATCGGCCGGTATGTACTATCGGAACGAAACAATCTCGATTTATTTCGATGGTCCCCAGAGAATATAGGTAGAGCTATCTTTCATTCGTGCATCAGTGCCTGCTCGTACCGAAGGAAATATGTGTGTCTGTATGTGTGTGTGTGTACGTGCGAAAGAGAGAGAGAGAGAGAGAGAGAGAGAAAGGTATAGAAGAAGGGGGTAGAGTAAGAGGAGGAAAGAGCTGCTCATTTTCTGCCATTGTAAATTGATCTATTCAGTGGGTCCAGGCCGACGGTATTATCCCCTCGCGTTTTGCGCGAGCCGCGTGCTGCTGCTGCTCGTCTCTTAGCCGTATGGGTCCCTGAACATTTTCTCTCTCTCTCTCTCTCTCTCTCTTAGTCTCTCTTTCTCGCTCTCTTGCTCTTGGCCCCTTTCGAAGCTTTTGGCCTTGCCTGAGAAGCGAGGACGCCGCGAGGACGACCCGCTGTGCCCACGTTGCGCTCATTGTCCTGGCCCTTTTTCCCTCGCGAACGAAGGAAGCGACCCAGTTTCTCTGTTCCTTACACACCGAAGTCCTCGCTCTCGATTTCACACCAACCGTGTATCTAACTCGACGTGAAAAGAGCTACGATCTCTCGTTCGTGTTCGTCTTCTAAATTCGTTCGCGTAAAAATCATTTATATCTATATCTTTACTATCGTCGTTACCATCAATGATTTATTTTAATCGATCGTTCGTGGATCGATCGAAGAAAGCGTTTAGACAAACGTGACGTGCTGCTTTCTAATCGATTGGATATATCTTTGGACGATCATCGTCGAACAGTAGGTTAATAGATTCATATGTTTCTATAGAAGTTTCTCTATGGATCGTTTCAAGAGATTGCGCACATATCGAACTATTTTCTAATGTAAAGAAGGTAACTTTGGATGAAAGGGCAAACGCGTGGGCGTTGAGAGCAGGTAGTCTCTCTACGTGTCGTTCGCTTCGTTTCGCTTTAGAAAAGCATTGACGAGAGCAACAGTAGAAAGAGAGAGAGAAAGAGAGAAAGAGAGAAAGAGATGACTACGACGAGGAGGAAGAGCTTCGGTCCCGGGATTTATTGGCGCAATTGGAATGCACCTCCGAGAGCATTAAACCGTCGTAAAACGTTGGCCCTCGTGTCACTCTCTCTCTAACGCGTGCGACTACATGCCGGCCAACACGATTTCTGCATACTATTTCTAAAGGAAAGAATTCTGAATTATCTCGTGAAATATGGGCTCGCCAATATGACAAAATGTGTTTTCATTGTTATATATCGTGCTTCTTTCTTTTATGAACGGCGTATATTACTGCTTGAGGTCTCGCTCGATAGGAAAAGAAAAATAAAATTGAGGAACAGGGAGGGGGGAAAAAAAGGAAACGATTCATTAAATTACGTATAGCACGTGTAATTGTAAAGGAAAAATATGACAAAAGTGTGACGAAACGATTCGCGATCGTGCTTCGTCAAATTGTACTATACTTAATTTACAATCGCATCGTTTTCTATTATATCTTTTCTTTTCTTTTTCTCTCTTTTTTTTTTTTTTTTTTTTTTTTTTTATGGAGAAGATTTCATGTTATCCAATTGAAATCGACACGCCGACACTTTGCGAGATAGGATCGATTTGAAAATCGATTCGAAAATCGATTCGATAGCGGATCTCGAAAGAAACGTTTCTCTCAATTCTTCTTTTTCTTTCATAAAGATAGAGAAAGAGAGAGAGAGAGAGAGAGAGAGAGAGAGAGATAGAGTTTGTATGTGTGTAAGAGAGAGAGAGAGAGCAAGAATATAAGTGTGCGCTCTCAGGAGGTTCCGAAGAAGAAGGGATAGCGTAAACAAGCGTAAAGCCGGATTATCATAATCGCGATAACGATGTCCGGAACGTCTCTTTTGTCGGACGCAGTATGCGCGATCGATGCGTCACGATCTCGAGCTTGACTTTATCGGCGCAACTGATTTTCTTCTCTCGCGGGAAATTGTTCGAGGATCTGTCTCCCTTCCTCTCTCTCTCTCTCTCTCTCTCTCTCTCTCTCTCTCTCTCTCTCTGTCTCTCTCTTTCTCTGTCTTCCGCTCTCTCTTTATTTTTCTATTATTATTTATTTATTTTATTTTTTTAATACATCGTGGATAAATCGAACGATCGAGACATTAATCGACCAAAGTCAAAGACGTACAATCGACGATATATCATTTAATTCTTTTTATTATTACGTTATTTAACATACTGTCGTATATAATTATAATTTCAAAGGAAACAACGTTCGATTTTTTGTTACTTGTAAAAAATGACACGGTGAATCGAGTATCGAATAAGTAAATAGGGAAAATTTATTCACTTTATTAGAATCTCTCGAGAATGATAGAAATAAGATATGGAAAATATAAATCAATAACCGTCCTATTACGTTACGTTGAGTTGCGTTTTCTTCGCAGATTCAAGCGGAGACAGACACGCCTTGAATTCTGCAAACCCGACGAAGTGGGTTAGCGGAACGTAATTCACGTAAGAGAGTGCTCCTGCATATACAAGAGAGAAAAAGAGAGAGAATGAGAGATAGAAAGGTCGTCAATCGTACGTCGAGTCGCACTTCTCGATTCGACCGGTTTTGCTCGCACGTCGTTTCTCTGTCAAACGGCGGCGAATTACGTTGTCCTTACGAATCCCTTTAATATCATCCTACGAATCAAAAGTTCGTTCTTCGTTACCAAAAGTTTTTTTTTTATTTCCTCCTACAAAGACGGAGAAAACCAGAGAGAGAGAGAGAGAGAGAGAGAGTTACTCTTACTTTTTCGACATCTTCCAAAATAACGTAGGACAAAACGCTTTATCGTTATCTGTTCTAGAGGATTCAAGCGTAGAATTCCACTTTTTAAGGGCCCCACAGAATTATCGTCGAAAGATCTCACCGCCCTTTTCCCCCCCTCTCTCTCTCTCTCTCTTTTTTTTTTTCGTTTTACGAAGACTTCTACGGCGTTATCGCATTTTCGAGGTAAACGCCTTCTGTGGATATTCTTTCTTTCTTTCTATCTTTCTTTTTTTCGTTTTTTATTTTATTTTATTTTCATTCTCGACTTTTTCTTTTTTATTCGTTTCCTCTCTCTCTTTCTCTCTCTCTCTCTCTCTCTCTCTCTCTCTCTCTCTCTCTCTCTCTCTCTCTCTCTCTCTCTCTCTCTCTCTCTCTCTCTCTCTCTCTCTCTCTTTCTCGCTTCACGTAATTTTCTGTCATAGTTGTGAAATAGAAAAAGAAAAAAAAAAAAGAATAGAAAAATGTTCCATACGTTCATATCGAAGATATAATATTAAAGATCTTATCATATGTTTTTAATTCTTAAACTAGCACTTTGAATTTCCTCGATTGAAAATTCTTCGTTTCTTATATCTTACTTATGCATTATTTATAATAATTATATATTAGATATATTCAATCACGTTGGCCTTTAGACAGGAACGTTTAAAACCGTGTCGCACGTAATCTTGTTAAGGATATAACCATCGAAACAATGCTAGTGAATATTGTAGAAAAGAGAATAGATCTTGACGGATACATAAACAATTTATTAATATTATTGAGGTAGTGCTGTGATTGGTTTAATAATAAAAAGAGAAAAGAAAGAAGAAAAGGGAAGAAGGAATAAAGGAAGAAAATTGCTGCACCCGACCGTTCGAAAACTGAGATAATAAGGCGAAGAAAAAATATGAGGAATAAGAAACAAGAGATACAGACATAAACTTTTATGACGGTCGACGACGTTTATTTAACAATGTTCGGGTCGATATTACGACTATTTATTTACAACCGGTCATATCTTCATTGTTTGGCACGCAGAAAGTCAGAGGACCCTTTGGGAAAGTCAACGAGCATATTTGAAAGAGTTTCTTAATGGTTGGCCATTTCAAATGGTTTTGACAATTGTCAGGGTTCCGAGGGATCGTAAGGTCAGCTGAACTGTTGTTGGAAAAGTGTCGTGGTCATAAGATTCTGAATCGTGGAGGAGGAGCAGAAGAAAAAGAAAAAGAAAAAGAAAAAGAAGAGAGAGAGAGAGAGAGAAAGGAAGAAGAAAAAAAAAGATAAGAAGAGAAAAAGGGAACGTATTGCTTCGATTTCGTTTCTTGCAGACATTTATATATATATATATATATATTTTTTTTTTTAACTCGATGATCCAATCTCGAGATGAGCGAGCCAATAAGGAGAAAGAAGAAGAAGGAAGAGAGAGGAAAAAAAAAGAAAGAAGAAGAAGAAGAAGAAGAAGAAAGAAAGGAAAAAGAAAAAGAAAGAAAAAGAGACGTAGAACTGAACGTGCAGTAAAGTTTACGCGGGACGTAATTCGTTTTACTGCATCGAGACACGAAGACGAGGGGGAGAGGAAGAGGGTGAGGGTGAGAGGGAGGGAGGGAGGGAGGTAGAGGGAGGTGTGCTCTCACCCATCGTTCACCGGTACAGCGTGGCACGCGGTTTTCGACCGCATTAGAGTACGTTTTATTCTTCGAATTAATTCCTTTTTTCTTTTTTCCCTTTCCTCTTCTTATCCTCCTTATCACCCACCCACTCTCCTCCCTCTATCATCCTTTCTTTGATAACGAGATCGAAGTCGTTTTAAAGTTTATATACCTACTTGCGTGTGTATGGGCAAAGTTATCGAAATTTTTTAGGGTTGAAAGAAAAAAAAAAGAAGAAAATGAAAAAAAAAGAAAGAAAGAAAAAGAAAAAAAAGATAGAAAGAGAACGGCAACGTTTACTATGAAAACTTTCCGAGAGAATTGGAAACTTATAGGACAGCTGTTTGAGAGATATCTTTGGATGGGATCGAGGAACAGTTCGATGACGTTAATCGTTCCATGGCGTTAGGTGCACGCGTGCTAGCAAGCTGAACACGAGCGCACGAGTATGGGAAGCTTCCCAAACAGACGCTAACATTCTCTAAATATTATCGCACAATATTTTTATCGCAGGGCCAAGCCGGAATCTCTCGTTTATTTTCACGCCGGATACCTAGCTCAGCGACGATCGATCGATCGATTAATCTACGATTTGCGTCTCTCTCTTTCTTTCTCTTTTTCTCTCTTCCTCTCTCTCTCTCTCTCTTTCTCTCTCTTTTTTTCTCTCTTTCGTTTCGAACGAAAATTTTTATCGATTAATTTTTTTCCTCTTCCGTGCCTTCGCATCACGAACGCTCGTTTCGTGTCATATCAATATATCGATTTTTCGTTACGTGTGTATATATATATATATATATATATATATATATATATATATACGCGCACGTATTTGTGTGTGTATACGTACGTACGTATGTATGTACGTACGGCCGTGTGCGTGCTTGTAGGCACGTACTATAATACATTGTACAAGCTATTACGAAGAAAGCGAGCGGTATAATCCGTCGCTAAATATAATCGATAAACGATAATCGCCGTCTATGAAGGCTTATCACGCCTTATCTTTAGCCTGGTTACGATCCTTTCTGGTATGTGTCCGATTACGCGTTTCCCGTTTTCAACGATTTCTTTTAAAACTCTATGTATCTACAGGTAATTGAACTTTTCAATAGAACATTCAATGTAAAAATATGCTGGAGATTACGAATTATGTATAATGTTGTATATGACAGGAAAAATATACGTACATGTGTCAAAATATACGAGATTTAGAAAAAGAAAGATAGAAAGAGGGGACAGAGAGAAAGAGACAAAAAAAAAAGAAAAAAAAAGAGAGAGAGAGAGAGAGAGATAATAGATACCGTTTACAATTTTTAATAGGAATACTTAACAGAATAAATAACGCTAGGTTAATCGTTCTGTTCGAAGCGAAAAAATATACATGGTCGACAGGGCCCTTCGAGAAGAAACTAGCCCTTGTCCACCCTTTTCATACCCTTTTCGTTCTCTTCCATTCCAACAACGTAACAAGTTTACCTTATTCCGTGTCACTTAACTCCCACGAAGAGTTGACAGTATTTTTCTTTTCTTTTTCTTTTCTCTTCTCCTTTCTTTTCTTTTCTTTTCTTTTCTTTTCTTTTCTTTTCTTTTCTTTTCTTTTCTTTTCTTTTCTTTCTTCGTCGTTTTTTGTTGTTATTGTTGTTCGACGTTACGAGACGCCTTCATTACCTATACACTCGATGCGATGCGCGAGTCACTCTCATTCAGAATTCAGGCTCATGAATACACGGCAGGCCCGCCCTTGGGAATTCTTCTGAGCTCTTCGGACTTATTTCATTACTTCGTTCCTCTTTTTCATTCCTTCCTTCCTTCCTTCCTTCCTTCCTTCATTTCTTTCTTCCTTCCTTCCTTCCTTCTTCCTTCTTTCTTTCTTTCTTTCTTTCTTTCCTACTTCTTCCTACTCTTTCTTCCTTTAACCTCTCTCTCTCTCTCTGTCTCTCTTTTTTTCTCTGTTTCTCTTTCTCTTTCTCTTTTTGACTTTCTTTGAAGAATCAAAGAGCCGAAAGAACAACCGATTTTTACACGGTGACAATGCCGACACATCGAGCCCATTCCACGTATCTTTCTAATGAAGTCGGCGTCCACAAGAAGGCAATTTACAAGGATTCGGAGAAGTCACGTTGTCTCTCTGTGAAACAAGATGAAAGAAAAGAAAAAGAAAAGAAAAGAAAAGAAAAGAAAAAGAAATCTTCTTTTTATTGTTCTTAGTCTTTACATTTTCTTTCCAAGTACAAAGCGAGATTACATGTGAGAGAGAATGTGAAAAGAGATCGTGTCTGGGAAAAATTAGAAACAAAATTAGAAACAATTAGAATTCCTCTGAATTTATTAAATATATACGTTTTTGTGTCTATCTAATTTTCTTTCTCTCTGCACGCACGCACGTACGAAAAAAATTTTTATTTTATATTTAAAAAAAGATGATAAAAGAAAAAAAAAAAGAAACAAAGAATAAGAAAAAAAGAACTTCAATTACATTCTCCCTTGTGATATGATCTTCGAAACGAGACTCATTAATCAGATTATTGTAATCGAGAATGTCATCTTAATTATACGTGTATGATATATCTACGATCTACATACACGGATCATCATTATAATTAATGATTATTCTTGTAATTATATCTAACGTATAACATGCAATCTACATTCTAACGTATCAAATTTTGTAGATTTTCTCGTTTGCTTCTGGAATATCGTCATTTTCTTTCGAAGTTAACGTGATTCATACACCGACTAGCAAGGATTGTAAACTCTCTCTCTTTCTCTCTCTCTCTCTCTCCCTCTCTCTCCCTTTCTCGATACTCCACACGAGCACCCTTGTAATCTTATCGAATTCGATCGAATGGCCATTGAATTCCCGTGGCTACGTAATTCCGCGTGGCATCGGAATGTTACAGGGTTCTTATCGGGAATAATTACTCGTTTTTTATTTATATTATTATTATTATTATTTTTTTTTTAATTCGTAGATATACATATATGTTGCAAAAAGTAGGAGCAAAAACATTAGAGAATGCTCTCCGAACGCCGAGAAAGAATTTTAATGATATTAATCGTTATCGCGAGTGCATCTAATCGACTCGTAGTACGGCTTGCAGTTGAGAGGTCTAATCTTTCTCTCTCTCTTTCTTTTTCCTTTTTTTTTTTTTGTTCTTTTCCTTGTTATTGAGAAAAGAAACATATATTGTATATCTACCTATCCATATACAACAATATATATATATATATATATATAAGTACTTGCATAGCTAGCTATATAAGTACCCAATATAAAAATATTTCTTTTTCTTTCAATCGTTCTATCTAACTCGTTCGATTCTACGAGATATCATTGAAAATACTTGAGAATCCTCTTGGATTTTCTTTTGCTTTTCATGATTCTTTTTCAACGATTCTTCTTCTAGTTGTTAGAATTTCATCGAGTTCATCGACGCGTTTCCGCTTTTATATAGCATGTAGGTAACATACATAAGAATCGAACTGTGGGGGTCCAATTAAATGAATGGAAGCATGCATGTAAAGGAAATCGTTGTAGAAAGGGAAAGAGGAAAGAGGAGGATAGACGTGTCTACGTTCGACGATACAATCGGTTTACTTTTATATCCTTGCAATTACTGCTTTTGGATTTTAATTATTAAATATCTAACCTTAATGTATATTTTGCTTATGTGTTACAGATCAGACAAGAGAAGCCCTACTACATAGCGGATCCGGAGGTTGACTCGCTGGTAAGTGTTTCCTCATTTAAACTTCCTCGCTAGTACTTACCAAAAACTAAGAGGGATGGGAGGGAAAGGAGAGCCGAATTTACCTTCGTGAATTTCCTTCCAAGTTCGTGAGAATTAGTACTATTTCTAAATGAAATAACGTTAGACAACTTCTCATGGTGTACATATATATATATATATATACATAGATAAGAACGCGTTATTAAAATAAATAATTTATTTTAATATTTCATAATATCTAATACAAGCTAATATAGATAATATCTAATGTTAAGGATTGGCTATGATTTTGGAGTACTTTTTCTTTTCTTTTCTTAATCTTGTTCTGTTCTTTTCTTTTCTTTTCTTTTCTTTATTTTCTTTTTTCTTTTTCTTTCTCTTTTTTTTTTTCTTTCTTTTCTTTTAGATCTCATTAGAACGAGATCCAATCTCGAATAAATTTACAGCGTAGGTGAGAGGCAGTAGAAATTATTTACGATCGGTTGTGTTTATATAAGTAGTAGCGTCCTAGGGTAAAGTAGTTGCTTCGGCTGAAGATTTCATTGCCATTTGTAATGGTAGCGACCAGGCGAGATTTACGATCGCTCGTCCTACGTGAATCTAATTAAGAAACGAGCTACGGACCGCCATATGTCCGTGTCTCTCTCTCTCTCTCTCTCTCTCTCTCTCTCTCTCTCTCTCTCTCTCTCTCTCTCTCTCTCTGTGCTTATGCTATATACATACATACATACATACATACATACATATATATATATATGTATTTGTGAAAGAAAGAGTATTATAATCATCCAGCATAAAGGCGTAACAACGTTGAATTCCGTCGGAATAGAGTCGAAGAGGGACGCTTCGCTGTCTCCCGACATTGTTTTTTCCAAAGGCAGTACTACCTACCGAGCGTGTTCCACACGCTCGAGACCTTCGAAACTCGGAGGAAGAAATATTTCAAACGACCCTCCGCGTTCTCTGATCGAGATAACGTTCTAGTGGGCTTTTTAACTGACTCCTTGTGCCCGTACACCGTCGAGCAACGACGCTTTTCCGTCGACGTTCGAATTTTTCTTTTCTTTTCTTTTCTTTTCTTTTATTTTCTCTGTTTTTTTTTTCTTTTTTTTTTTTCTTTTTTTTTCCCTGAAAGTACTAGGTAAGAATCACGAAGCCGAGTGGAAATATAATTTTCAGTATAATAATCTATATAAAAATTGTTCGCGTGCGTTGGGGATACGTGCGCGTGTGCCGTGCGTCCGTCCGTGATTTTATATTTATTATATATTTAATTTACTAAGGCGACTTGTTATCAACGGAAATTGATATCGTATTCGTAATCATTCATCGAATAGATAATTATCGAATTTTTTGTTCGATGCAACGAGAGAAAGAAAAATAAAAAAGAAGTTGTCGTGCGATAGCGTAACATTTTTTTCGGCGATGGTCTCAACGATTTAACACGAAACGTTAGCGTGATAAAGAGAGATACAGAGAGACAGAGACACGCACCCACACACACACACACACACACACAGAGAGAGAGAAAGAGAGAGAGAGAGCGAGAGAGAGAGAGGACGAGGAAGATAGAAATATACCTATGGAAGGAAAGAGAAAGGGAGAGCGACGAAATGCATTTCGTCGGTGTTGTTCGCATCGTCGCGTGCAATTTTTCAAAACGTCACGTCCGCTGGCTTGCACACGCATAGAGAAAGAAGAAAAAAGAAAAAAAAAAGAAAAAAGAAGAAAGAATATAGAAAACGCGCTACGTTCGAGCGACAAACTCGCGTCAGGAGCGTCGGCAGTGACCTTATTGCAAAGTTGACGAATAAAAAAATAATATGCAACACAACAACAACAACAACAACAACAACAACAACGATGACGACGATACCGACAATAACAACAACGAGTACGACGACGACGACGTGGACGACGACGACGAAAGAAAATAAAGTGAATAAAAAAATAAATAGAAAAAGGAAAAAGAATGGCGAAAAATCTAAAAAGAAACGGGCTAAAAAAAGAAAAAGAATAGTAAATATTACGAGAGTCGTCCAACTACGGTGGCGGTCAGAAAGAAGACCGCTCGAATTGAATTATGCATCGACGCGTTGTCGTCGTTGTCATCGTCGTCGTCGTCGACGTCGTCGTCGTCGTCGTCGTCGTCGTCGTCGTCGTCGTCGTCATCGTCATCGTCGTCGTCGTCTCGAATGTCGCGCGGGAAAAAAACTAGTGGCATCTAAATTGTAAACGGGAGATGAAAAAAAGAGAGAGAGAGAGAGAGAGAGAGAAGGAAGGAAGAAACGATACGAAGAGAAAGAATTTTTCATGCCGTTCGATGCGAAAGTCGATCGTGCTTCCATCGCAACTTCATGGAAATCCAGGAAAAAGATCTTAAAGGAAAATGTTTTTTGTTGACGTTTAAAACGTACAAAACACCGTTCTCAAAGTACCAAAGTCATCCAGGTATAGAATATCTACCTGAACGTGTAGTAGAAGTTTCATCGAATCATGGCGTTTGAAGGAAAAAGAGAAGAAGGAAGAAGAAGAAGAAGAAGAAGAGAAAAGAGAAAGAGAGAGAGAAGGAAAAAGAAACAAAAAAAAAATAAAAAAAAAAGAAAGAAAGAAAGAAAGAAAGAAAGAAAGAAGAAAAAAGGGAAAAAGGAAAAGAAAGAAAAAAAGCAACGAAAGGAAAAAGAAAGGAAGAGGAGAGAAATACGTAGGTAAAATACTTAGGTAAAATCATGGATAAATAAATAGCAAAAGAGCAAAGGATGAAAGGTGAATGTTCTCGACGTGATAAAAATGTTCAAAGAAGGAGAGAAGCGTTCTCGGTTGCTGTTGCTGCAGTCGGTCGGTCTGTCGGTCGTTGCTCGTCGGCTGGCATTCGTTGCATCGGCCAGAAGTGGCGTGGCTTCATTACGTCCGTAGCAAATCGCAATCTACGAGCAATGAGCTTCTATCGTAAAGAAGAAGCTACGTAGCTCTTTGCGCTTTTTGCTTTTCCATCTCTCTCTCTCTCTCTCTCTCTCTCTCTCTCTCTCTCTCTCT
>NC_057699.1:2046416-2052506 GCF_014466175.1 Vespula pensylvanica | reverse complement strand
GTGTGTGTGTGTGTGTATGTTATATAGTTATACGCACAACTAGACGAAGGACTCAGATATTTACAACGCTTTGTTTTGTTTACTTTACTTTATTCTTTTTTCTTTCTCAATGAGTCATATATAGCTTCGATCGAGCATACGTTTTCTTTTTCAATGATCTTCCAAAAGAAATATAAGTCAATGTAAACATATACACGGTTGATTACCTTGCCTTTAGGAGAAAGGGCATCCCTCCTCAATAGAGAAAAATTCTAAGAGCTCGGTTAGTATTGACTCGGTTACGATACGCGTTAGACCGCTTTAGATTTCCTTCGCAAAATCTAATTCGTCGTGAATAAATGCGTAGTGCAGTACGGATTTTAAAAACGTCTTCAACGTGTTCTTTCACCGAAGGACTCTAAAGGGACGACTACGTCCATGAAAGGGCTCGAAGTGCCAGAAAATTTGTAGCAGCTGCGAGCCTACGCGTTTATAAGGGCCGGAAAAACTCATCGACGAGAAGGGCCGGAAAAACTCATCGACCCTTATATATATTCGTCGTACTAGGTATTTCTATTACGTTAGAATTTTATCTATCTTTCCAAGTTCGTTTGGTGCGTATATGTTAGTCTTTAAACTGCGTATCGTAGCTTTAATGGGTATTTATATTTTCTGCGTGATTATTTCTTACTTATGCGTTAAGTTACAATTTATCCGATAGGGATATTATCGAGCGAATAATTTTTATATCGATATATGTAAGACGAAGCGACGATACTAAGGGAAAGGGCGTTTCTAAGGGTTACGTCTTGGATATTACAAAGAAGAAGAAAAAATTGAGATTGTTAAAAATAGAAATACAACGTGGGAAAGTGTAGATAATATAGGAGCACCCTTAACTTTTTAAGAAAAACTAAGACGCAACAAGAGACTTCTAGATTTAAGTAAAACGTACACACTCGCTCGTGTTTCCTTTCCTGGAAGGTCAAGGGCTCTTCTCTTCTCAGGTTAGGAAAAAAAAAGGACTGCTTGCGACCATAAGAAAACCAAAAAAGCCTTGAAAAACTGTTCTCGCTTTTGGAAAATACTCCAGGGTGGTTTTTCCTTGGTATCCGAGATCTTATCGCTATGCGGCCACAAACGACGTTTTCTCTTTTCTCTAATTCGTCTACAAATTTATTGCGCCTGCATTTTTAAGCAACGACTGCTGACTACCCTTTTTTCTTTCTTTTTCTTTCTTTTTTTTTTTTTTTTCTAGATATCCGTAGATTTCGATTAAAGTTATCGTACGGACGTGCACGTATGCGTCATTTTTCTTTTCTTTTCTTTTCTTTTTTTTTTCTTTTTCTTTCACCTCCTACTTCTACTTGTTTTCTTATTTATTTCTTTTATTTTATTTTCCACAAAGCGGAAGTTTCCTTAACGTTCTTATCGTTTCATAAAACATCGTCGTTATCTCGTCGTATACTTTTTTTTATATACAAAATATATACTATAGATATAATAACACAATATATATATATATATTAATATCGTATATATCTATATATATAACATTGTTAAAGTTAGCTACGTTAACAGATAATGTACACAACATCGTATAACATTTCTATACACATATACTCTCGCATTGACATCAACGTGCGATCGCACACGCAAGAATACTCTCGATGAGGACACTCGAGATGACACCTCGTGGGCGTACAAAACGATGGCCCGGCTTCTTCGTCGATGTCGTAAAGGAAACGAGGGACGAAAAGATGGCAGAGCAAGAGAAGGAAGAGAAGGATAAGGATGAGGATGAGGATGAGGATGAAGTGAAGGAGTAGAAGGAGGAAAAAGAGGAGGAGAAAGAGGAAGAGAAGAATAAGAAGCTTGGTTGTAGCTACGGAAGAGTGCAAAGCAAGCACGCTTTTCGTGCTCCTCCTCCTCTTCTCCTCTATACCATAAGGAGAGGGACACATAGCTGAGAGCTCGCGATCGTTTGTGAGAAGGCGAGCCTTCGCACACGCGCTTGAATAATATCCTCCATTAGCATAAGCGAGAAATGAGCCAATGAGATGCTAATTGCCGGTCTTGCGTTTGGAGAATAATTACCGCGGGCCACTTCGACTGGCCGTTGTCGTTGCGAGCTTCTATCTTTCTCTTCCTCTCTTTCTCCGTCTCTTTCTGTTTTTCAACTAATATACGAGTTCTTCCTCGTCTTTATATTCTTTTTTATATTTTTAAAGTATACTCGAATCGAATCAATATATAATTATATTAAACGTTTATGATTTAGATACGAAGTAATTATGCGCTAATAATTATGTTTATTTCATTGCGACGATATAGATTCGATCGTAGGATATTCATTTGTAATAATTAACGATATTCGAGAAAGAATAGAGAGAATGGTGATATTTTACCGATCGACATATGGGTCACACGTGACCTCGTCGTCGTAATCATGGATGGATGCTGCCAGAAGAGCCATCGGAGATCTAAATAAAAGCTCCACGAAACGTAGTCGAGACTCGTTCGTCGAGCTGCTATGGAAGATCCATGTAACGGTACCCGAGGAACCAAGGATACTCGATGCTTCTTCGCCAGCAAGGATCAAGAACGAAACCTTTATATCCCCTGTATCGTTATATCTCTTTCTTCTTCTTGCATCGTCGAAAGAAGCTCTCGCACGCGATTAGCCGCCCGATGATCGCCCGTCTTCTCATACCACGAATATTTTTCTCTCTTTTTTCTTCTCTTCTCTTTTCTTTTCTTTTCTTTTCTTACTTATCTTTCTCTTTTTTGCTTTTTGTTTTTTTCTTTCGCAAATGAAGATAATCATTCTAATTATTCATTAGAGGGGTCATCGTTTATCGACGATTATTATCGTACTCGTTAATTTTATATCCTTCGTACACACACACACACATATATATATATATCCAATTTTTAAGTTTTTCATTACGTTTAAATGATACGTAAATTGTAACCAAGTATATACACACATATACTCGTTGAATTTCTAAGTTTTTCATTCTGTTCGAATATATATGTACTTTTTGTAATCGATAAGTACCTTTCAGAAAGGATCAGAAGCGAAATAAGATATATCCGAATGATTTCGAGTAAGAATAAAAGAAGTTTTGAGTGGCCCGTTGAGTCTCGAAGAAATCGCGAGGATAGGAAGAAAGAAGAAGGTATAGCGAATGTGTAAAGTATAATGTAACGCGCGGAGGGACTGACGAACGCACCGCACCGTCGCCACTCCGGTGGTCCATAGGGAATTCTTTGTGGACGAATGCGAGGATTCGCGCTGCTTCCTTTTCTTTTTACTTTTTCTTTCTTTCTTTCTTTCTCTCTCTCTCTCTCTTTTTCTCTATCTCTGTCTGTCTTTCTTCCTTTTTTTTTTCTTTCTTCCTCAACATCTTCGAATTCTCTCTTTTCCTCTTTTTTTCTTTCTCTTTATCCTTTTTCTTCCTTCATTCTATGTACCATAATATTTTACAAGTCTTCAAAGAAAAACATCTATTCTTAAATAGAATCGATTGATTTCAATTCATAGATTATTCGAATCGATGAAACTATCGAAATCCGATATTAGAAGATAACTAAAAACGAATCTAACCAAATACCTAAGTAACTAACTAACTAACTAACTAACTAACTAACTAAGTAAGTAAGTAAGTAAGTAAGTACTTACCTAACTATCTTCGTCTTCCGCGTGTACGTTAATTACTTAGCCATACCATAATCGATCGATTAAAAAGACATACGTCGTCCGGTATTTATCGATACCGTTATAGAAAATTGACAAGGCTATTATCGATCGATAGTTGAAAAAACTCGAATAGGAATGCACTAGTAATTTCTAGTTGGAAGAAGAGAGAAAAAGAGAAACAGAGAGAGAGAGAGAGAGAGAGAGAGAGAGAGAGAGAGAGAGAGAGAGAGAAGTTTCTGATCGGAAGTAAAATAATTGCCGACACTTATAATTTTTTTTTTTTTCTTTTTTTTTCCCTCATCATATCGTGTCAGGATCGTAGTTTGTACTTGTCTTGCTTCACTCTTCGTACGTGGCTTTATATCGTCCCCGAGCGTGACATCGAGAAAAAGGAAAGAACATACTCGTAGCTCGTCACGT
The DNA here is from genome assembly GCF_014466175.1 of Vespula pensylvanica. Taxonomy (NCBI): domain Eukaryota; kingdom Metazoa; phylum Arthropoda; class Insecta; order Hymenoptera; family Vespidae; genus Vespula; species Vespula pensylvanica. The sequence continues at coordinate 2,048,404 of NC_057699.1, read as the reverse complement.
TCCATCTCTTTCTATCTTTCTCTCTCTCTCTCTCTCTCTCTCTCTCTCTTTCTCTCTTGCTCTTTGCCTTTTTAGAAGTTGGCACACGGCGCTCGTTAAGACGTTTACGTCGCCAAAATATTCGTAAAAATGCAGCTGCAGTTAAAGAACGACGTCACATACCTATACACTTATATATATATATATATATGGATATACATGTTGTATGTATGTATGTATGTATGTATGTATATGCGTCTTCGTTCTCTTGGTCTTCTTTATGCACGCAGCTTTTATGATCCGTCTGCATACCTACGAGAATTTTCGTCTTTTTTTTTTTTTTTCCTTTTTTTTTCTTTCTTTCCTTCATCCTTTTTTCTTACCGTTACGTTTGGCATATAACAGATACGTCACGTCTACTCGTTATATCGTTGTTATTCATAATTTTCTATATTTTTATAGTTCGATCCGTAGGACATATCGTAGATACGTATATGAGCATACTGCATTGTATATTCTGATACATCGCGTTCTCTAATCGTAAAGCTTTTGTAAGAATAATTTTGTAAAAGTTCGCTTTAAAAGTGCGTGGGTCTTTGAACGAGCAAAGAAGACAAAAAGAGAGAGAGAGATAGAGAGATAGATAGATAGATAGATAGAGAAAGAGAGAAAGAGAGAGAAAGAGAGAGAGAGAGAGAGCTAGAGCTCGGAGTGTTTGCCGGTGACAAGTATTCCGCTGTTTAACAATATTTAAATATTGTCGCTTGGAGTGGCTGCGCATACCCGGTGCGTCGTAGATAAACCGTCCCTTGCTTGCACAGTGCTCTTGGGCTACCGTATATCGCCGGCATTCTTCACCATCTCTCCTTTGCGTGTGTACATACATATACGGTGTGTGGTTCGTCATCTACGCCGAGAAGAAAAATGTTTCAAGCTAACGTGGAAAACGTTAGACAAGATCTTTCTTTCTTCCTTCCTTCCATCGTTCGTTCGTTCGTTCGTTCGTTCGTTCGTTCGTTCGTTCGTTCTTTCTTTTTTTTTTTTTCTTGTCTTTTCACAAAAAGAAAAATACACGAGAAGAAGAAACGTAAGATGAAAAAAATCTCAAACTATCATCGTTCTCTACTATGGATATCTATTGCGTAGATTCGTACGAATATCAGCGATACATTTGAAGAAAGTGTTCGTTATAATACTTGGATTATTTTACTTTTTCTTTTCTTTTTCTTTTTCTTTTTTTTTCTTTAATTTTGTTTTTTATTTTGTTTATTATTATTATTATTATTATTATTATTATTATTATTATCATTATTATTCTTAAGAGTCGTTAAGTCGTCGGATATATTAGTATTATAATTGGCGTTAATCCTGCGAAATAATTATTCCAACCGAGTAAAAGAAACTTGAGTTAGAGGAGACGCGTAAAAAAGGAAGTATCGAACACCTTTGGATAGTTAACGCGATCGCCGATGGGATAAAAAGTTAAGAGCGCAGCTCGAAGATCTCTTTGGAACGTACGATAGAATTAATTATACCTATATAAGAAATCTATATAGGATAAAATCGCATAGATATACTTGGCTATAAATTTCTCTCTCTCTCTCTCTCTCTCTCTCTCTCTCTCTCTCTCTCTTTCTCTCTCTCTTACTTTCCTTTTCTCGTTTTTTTTTCGTTTCTTTTTCTCTCTCTTTTTCTCTCTCTCTCTTTTTCTCACTTACCTTTCTTTTTTTTTTTTTTTTATTTAACTTCGTCGATTTCTACGTACGTAGGTACGTAAGTTAAGTTTAATAGCGAACGAGTGCGATAATGAAGCGATCGGGTGTCGGCCATCGGGCAAATTAGCAGCTTCGAAGAATACTTTCGCGGGGGGTGGTAGTGTAGTGTGTTGGTGTTGGCTACGGCATGAAAGGAGCAAAGAAGAGCGGAGAAACGAAAAGAGATAGAGAGAAACGGAGCAGAGACAGAGACAGAGACAGAGACAGAGACAGAGACAGAGACAGAGACAGAGA
>NC_057699.1:2033324-2046363 GCF_014466175.1 Vespula pensylvanica | reverse complement strand
GAGAGAGAGAGAGAGAGAGAGAGAGAGAGAGAGAGAGAGAGAGAGGACGCTCGTAAATCAGCGAACATCGATAAGAGTCGTCGCGTCGTCCGCACGATGTCCCTCGTTAATAATTGATACAATTAACGGCCATTCATTAGAGACTCGCGAGACTCTCCGTTACGTATCTACATGCATACGTATATATATATATATATATATATGTACACATATATGTATAAACACACACATATATGTACATAGTATACACGTAAACTCGTCGGTAGGGCAAGAATAACGCGCGAAACGATTTACATCCACTCAATGTTTCGCGCGCTTGTTTTCTCCGATCGACGCCGTTTCGGGGTCTGCCTTTATTCGCGACAGATAGTCGATATCGTCGACAGTTTTTCTTCTTCCTCGACGTTTCTCTTTCTCGAACGAGTTCGAGCTCTACCAACAACGCTAATGACCGACGCGATCGCGCGAACTTGATGTTGTTTGGTCTACGTTGTTTCTCTCTCTCTCTTTCTCTCTCTCTCTCTCTATCTATCTATCTTTCTTTCTCTCTTTCTCTTGCTCTTTTTCTTTCTCTCTCTCTCTCTCTCTCTCTCTCTCTCTTTCTCTCTCTCTCTTTCACTATGTCTCTCCTAAACTCTTAATTATTTTTTTTTTCGTGTTCTCTTTTTTCCTTTTTTTTTTCTTTTTCTTCTTTTTTTTTCCCCTCATCCAATTAGCGAGCACGTCGAGGTTTATCGCGTCGCCTGATTTATCGAATATTTTCTATGATTTATCCGCGCGACGAAGTATCGTTTTATTTTAGCCGAAGGGAAAATCGCCGCAATACCAACGAATAGTAAAGTAACGTAGATTATTTCGTTTCGAGTTTTTCGTAAAGCGATAATTCCATGACGATGGACACGCGTACACGAGGGAATATTACCGAATGATAATATTGATGGAGAAAGAAAGAGAGAGAAATAGAGAGAGTATTGCTATCGCATGTAAGTAAGAATCGTATTATTAATTAACGTAGTCGAGTAGTTAAGGAAGTTAAAAGCTAAAAGAAAAGGAAAGAAAACAAGAATCGTGCGATACGAATAAGAAAGAAAGAGAGAGAGAGAGAGAGAGAGAGAGAGAGAGAGAGAGAGAGAGAGAGAGAGAGAGAGAAGGTTAAAAAGAGAAAAGTGAAATAGCTTCATAAAATCTTAATGAATATTTATAAACGCGTCGAATACATCGTTATAGACACGAAATAGTCGATTAATTGCTTAGCTAGCTCTCGTGGAACTTTCAAAAATGTTCATACGACAAATATCTTCTACGTAAATTTTTTATCCTGCCGTTTTTCTTATTACGCCGATAATTCGTCGTATGACCTATCGCTTCTCCTTGTGTCTTTATAAAATTGAGTGAAGGAGAAAAGAAAAGAGAACAAAAGAGGACAAAAGAAAACAAAAGGAGAGAAAACAAAAGGAAAGAAAAAAAGCAAGCAAGCAAGCAAGCAAGCAAGAAAGAAAGAAAGAAAGAAAGAAAGAAAGAAAGAAGCGTGAAAAATTATTGTCGATTTCTGTTCCGACAAAGGATATTGTATGAAGGCGCGAAAAGTACGTTTCTAAGGGCGGCGGGAGGGAATAAAGGAAAGAGAAAAGAGGAAAAGAAATAGAGATAGAGATACAGAGAGAGAGAGAGAGAGAGAGAGAGAGAGACGCTCATTTACGCGCGTACGTGCGCCTCACATAGATATCTTGCGCATGCATCAAATAGCGGCGAATGCAACGGGCGAGTGCAGCGAGCTTCACGCTGCGTTGCGTTTCACCGAGCGCAGATAGACGGAAAGAACGTCTTCCACTCGAATAAGAAGAAAAAGAAGAGAGAACGAGAAAGAGAAAGAGAGAGAGAGAGAGAGAAAGAGAGAGAAAGCGAATATATATGTGAGATGCATGTGTATATATGTGAGGAGGATAGAAAAGGAGAGAAAAGTGAGGGCGTCTCGCTTCCGCCGAGTCCTCCATGTCGGAGATGGCTTATAAATAACACCATCTCTGCGCTTCTTCCTGCGTTTTGTCAGTTTTTCTTCGGCATCCTCTTCTTCCTCCTCTCTCTCTCTCTCTCTCTTTCTTTCTCTCTTTCTCTGTTTCTCTCTTTCTCTCTCTCATCATCATCTTATTCTTATTCTTATTCTTCTTCTTCTTCTTCTTCTTCTTCTTCTTCTTCTTCTTCTCCTGCTTATCCTCAGGCTCCTCTTCTTCGTCTTCTTCGAGATTCTCGTCTGCGTGCAATGCAAGCCTAATTAATACAGCGCGATGAACGATCGTGGCAAAACCTTCGAAATGATCGTATGCGTGCGTTAGAGAAAAAGAGAGTGAGAAAGAGAAAGAGAGAGAGAAAATGTATGTAGTTACACACGTTCACCCACGCGAGAATTCGGAACGAGCGATGAGTGCCTAGTGTGTTTCTATGTGTATGTATGTGAACTTGCGTTCGTGTGTGTGTGTTCGTTTGGATATAGAGAAGACATTGTCCGAGGAGAGACTGAGTCGAGAATCGACTACTTCTCGCACGATCTCGTTCAGAAAACCACCCGGGAGTTTCGTTACCGATATCATCTTCTCTCTCTCTCTCTCTCTCTCTCTCTCTCTCTCTCTCTCTCTCTCTCTCTGTTCGTATTTTTTATTTCTTTCTTTTTTTTTCCTTTTTTTTTTTTGCATATCCCGAATCGCCAATGAAGAGTTCTGAGAGTGTCGAGATGGAGTATACTTTTTTAAGGGTGGTTCGCCATTATCGTTATACATATTAATATGTATGTATGCATGTATGTAAGGTATATGGAGGATGAGTCATGTAAATCTTTTTTTTTCTTTTCTTCTTTTTTTTCTCTCTCTCTTTTTTTTTTTTTTACATTCTCATTAGTTAGACTTCCGAAAGTCGAATCGAAGATTGGATCGGGGAACGAAAATATCGATATGGGAGAGATGTTAATGAAATTCCGAGTTTGAATATACGAAGGAAAAGGCACGAGCAACGATAAGTGGTGAGATTCGAAGGAAGAGTCTCGAAGTTGGTGGCATATAGAAGAAGACGAAGAAGTCGAAGAAAACAAAGAAGAAGAAAAAAAGAAGAAAAATAAGAGTTGCGAATAGTTTTCATGGAGTCGCCGCTATCCGTGCTGTGAGCACTCATCGTGCTTTTCTCTCTTTCTCTCTCTCTCTCTCTATATATATATATATATATCTTTCTCTTTTTACACGTTATCGCCCGCGCAGAATCATAATGGAGCATAATTGCATAAATATAATGTTAATTAACAATTAAGATTGCCGCTTTGCCTAATTGAATCGGCGCTTCTGCGAGCTCAGAGGGGACATCGCTTTACGAACGTGTATAGTCTTCTCTTTCTCTCTTTCTCGTTTTCTCTCTCGTGAACACTCGTTTTATTTCAAGAAAGACAGAAAGAGAGAGAGAGAGAGAGAGAGAGAGAGAGAGAGAGAGAGAGAGAACGACGATGGTGGTTTAAGCGGCACGGCGTATCGAAAAATTATGCGAATGGTCTTTCTGCGTATGCACTTTCGATAGCTCGTCGAATCGGAGCCGGAAGACCGGCCTCATTCTCTTTCTCTTTCGAGTTTATTTTTCGATCGGTATATCGGAGAATAAAAAAAAGAAAAAGAAGAAGAGAGAAAGGGAGACAGCGGGAAAGAAGACAATAATAAAAAAAAAAAGTAAAATAAAATAAAATAAAATAAAATAAAAGGGAAAAGAAAAGAGAAGAGGAACATTTTTGGAAAGCTTTCGCTGGTTTTTATTATCCGACTCGTTTGAGAAGAATTAATGCGATAATATTATGAAGTTATTACATCGTCGAGTAAATGGCCTTCTCTTGTTTCTACGTCTTCACCCTTATGCGTTCTCCATTTTTTCTTTTTGAATTTTCTCCATCTCTCTCTCTCTCTCTCTCTCTCTCTCTCTCTCTCTCTCTCTCTCTCTCTTTCTTTCTTTCTCTCTCTCTTCCTTTCTCTTTGCGATATCGACGAAATTCACAAATGGAATTTAGGAACGCAATTAGCGTATACGCGAGGATGCAGTAATAATTAATTCACGTTAATCGACTCTCCGCGCGTGGTTTAATATATCCTACCTTACTTGCGTATAAAAATAAAAATTCTCTCTTAAAAATATCCATTTCACATTAACCATACGTTCTTTCTCTTTTTTACTTTCAGATGGTTCAAGCGATTCAGGTCCTTCGATTTCACCTCCTCGAACTTGAAAAGGTAAGATCGTAATACGATTTTAATTAGATTTCACTACGATCCTTTTCCTTTCTTTTTAAATCTCACTTCTTTTTTTTTTTTTCTTATGGTTTATACACTTCGTACTTATTAAACTGATTAAAGAGATATAGAGAAAGAGACAGAGAAAGAGAGAAAGAGAAAAAAAAAACTCATACCTATTATTTTATTATACTTTTTCTCTCTCTCTTTCTCTTTCTCGTCGTCGTCGTTCTCCTTCTCCTGAAGACTATCTTAATCGAACGACGATCGATAAGTCGATAAACGTTCCTGGAAGAACGTCCGACGCATACGTATCGAAAGTTTTCGGTCGCGTAGATGCCTATGCGGTCCCGCGCTTTTTTTGCGACCGCATTTTATCATACAAAATAGCCGGACATCCATCGCATTTCCATCGAAATGGCAGCTGACGTGGCGGCCATTGGTTCTGCTCGAGAGGTGGCCCTCGCGCGCGCGTACACTCTCTCTCTTTCTCTCTCTCTCTCTTTCCCTCTCCCTCTCCCTATTTCCCCTTTCCTCCTCCTTCTCCTCCTTCTCCTCCTCCTTCTCCTCCTTCTCCTAGTCCTCACCACTCAGTTTAGCTCGATCGTGTAATTTTATAGCAATTTTATAGCAATTTTCCTCATTCGAGATGATTACATTATTGTGAAGAATGATATACCTACATATCTATGTATGCATGATAGCTGTCCAATCGTGTACGGTTAGCCACAGTTATCGAAGACTCGAATAGTATGCGTTGAAATGACGTCAATTCAATTTAAAATTGAATTGACGTCATTTCAATGCTCGGTTGGTACCTCGCCGCCCTCGCCACCAGCTTCACTCTTCGTTTCGTCATTTTTCATTTCTTTCATCGTTAAACAATTGCAATCGGCGTTAAAATGCTTTAGCATTTCGTTTATATCGTGATTTCGTATCTTCTCGATCATCGTAGAGGTCTTAGAAACTTTTTTTTCTTACGTAAATGGATAGAAGAAGAAAAAGAAGAAGAAGAAGAAGAAGAAGAAGAAGAAGAAGAAGAAGATATATTATCTGTCCATATGCTTGTCCCTTCGCTGTATTATCCAGCGAAGCAAATTTACGGAAGATCTGGATAATTTACGGAAATGATTAAGAAACTATTTTTTGGACCGATGGCCGACGTCCTCCGAACAATTTGACGAGACACGCGCGTGGCTGCGAAATATCGGACGGTAAAGAAGATTGAAACGTTTCTGGTACCAGGAGAAACTCGAAGTCGAGCAGAGCGATCGAGGTTGAGCGGAATGCAGCGAACGCGAGATGGAGAGGATTCCATAAATATCTGCGTTCAAAGTAAAGAGAGAAGGAGAGAGAGGGAGAGAGGAAGAGAGAGAGAGAGAGAGAGAGAGAGAGAGAGGGCGTGAGGCTGGAAGAAAAGGAGTAGAGAGAGGAGACCAATCGGGATGAGAGGCATGGTAGCCCGCGGTGCTGAGCCTCGTGCATTTAACATTTTCGAACCAATCGTGTATTAGCATAATTACGTTTTGCTGGAGCCCGGTGCGTGGAAGGAAGGGCCAGACGGGCCTCACATACACACGTATCCCTCTTTATCTCTCCGTCATTCTCTCTTTATCTCTCTCTCTCTGTCTCTGTATCTCTCTCTCTTTCGCACACTCTTGCACTCTCGAGCACTCGAGCCTCTTTCGTTCCTCGTCTTTTCCAAAGCTCTCGGTACATTCTGCCTCCTTTTCCACTTTTCGTTCCATTCTCTCTCTCTCTTTTAGTCTCTCTATCTTTCTCTATTCATCTATATATCTATCTATCTATCTATCTATCTATCTATCTTTTTGTCTCTCTTTCTCTCGCTTCTTCTCTCTCTCTCTCTCTCTGTTTCTCTGTTTCTCTGTCTCTTACTTGCTCCCTTCCTCTTGAACTCTGAGCCAGCGGCGGGGACAGCCGGCATATATGCACACACCGTCACTGGTTAGAGAGCGGTAAATTTCTTATGGTGTATTATGGCGCGGAGTGCATACCAACGGGATTCGTACGGGTAGAAACGCGCGGACGTGCTACGGAAAACTGGTTCCAACCTATACGAGGACACTTCTATTCTTCCTTTAGAAGAGAGAGAGAGAGAGAGAGAGAGAGAGAGATTATACTGTTCTATTTAGATGTATTTTGCAATTTTGTTTGTTTTCTTAAACGAGATTAAAACTTTGATCAGAGATCCGTGGAAAGTATTAAGAGTACGATCATTTGTTAAAAATAAAATTATTCGAATATCTATCGATTGGTATTGTCGACGTTTTAACACTTTTATCTTGTTGACGAAAGAAGCGAGAAAATATTGGGACACCCGGTATATAGGTAGCCTGTGCGTGCCGTAAGGGGTGGTCAGATTGTGAATCGGTCCGCGAGAGGGACCGAGACAGACACCCCGAAACCTTCATTACCTTTGGCTTCAAAGGAGCCCATTGTGCCGTAAATGGGGTTCCCTGCTTTCCTTCTTCTTTTTTCCTTTTCTTTCTTTTTTCTTCTTTTTTTTTTCTTCCTTTCTTTCTTTCTTCCGTTCTTTCTTTCTTTCTTTCTTTCTTTCTTTCTTTCTTCGTACGTACCCCGGATCTGTTCCATTCTTCGGCGTTTGCCTTTTCGAGAGTCCACGAAAAGTGGAAATATGGCGGAGGAGGTGGAGGAGGAGGAGGAGGAAAAAGAGTTTACTCGTTTAGCTTTGCATAAATTTTCGTGTAATTTCGATGTCGAATAAGAAATCAAAAAAAAAAGAAAAGAAAAGAAAAGAAAAGATAGAAAGAATTTCGAAATTTACCTCTTCCTTCTTCTTCTTAATAATAATATTATTATTATTATTAGATGGTCCAGAAGGAAGCTGCGTAAGTGTTCTCCAAGTGGAGATAGAGATGCTCGCTTTCCCTTTACTTTCGCGTTAAAGCGTTACCGTGTACACGGCAGCATCATCCCCTTTTCGTACCTTCGGCCTTGTTAAATCGTCCATAAAATGAGAATAATCTCGAGTTACAGGCGACAGCATCGTCGTCGTCGTCGTTGTCGTCGTCGTCGTCGTCGTCGTCGTCGTGGTGTCGTTGTCGTTGTCGTTGTCCTTCGTCGTTCGAATATTCTACGGCCATTGATTTTTTCTTCGCGTAATGCAACTTCGCTCTTTTGTAGATATTTTATTATCAATGTTAAAGTTGATATTATTTGTTGACAATGAGAACTTCTCTCGAATGGTTGGGTATGTGGTAAAATATGTATGTCTCTGCTTGATATCTCATAGAGATTGTTTTCTCTTTCTTTCTCTCTCGAAAGTTTGAGTTCTATATAGTAAGAGCATGTGAACCTTTTGCTCGTTCGATCTTCGAAGAAGAAGAAGAGAAAGAAGAAGAAGAAGAAGAAGAAGAAGAAGAAGAAGAAGAAGAAGAGGGATACGCTCGAATGCGAGTCGAGTGTTCCGTGTCGTCGGGGACCTCTTGGATCCTATGTCGAGCGGGGTGAGATCATGGTCTGCGGTGTAGGATAACGTCGTGACTCAAAGGGCCGATAGTTCGCAAGAGAAAAAAAAAGAGAGAAAAAGGAAGAGAGAGAGAGAGAGAGAGAGAGAGAAACGACGAAGAAGAAAAAAAGACGTCATGCTTATGGGCATTCGTATCGTATGTTCCAGATCATAACCAAACGAGCGAGCGAGCGCTCGTTCGATCGCGTGGATCGTCGTCGATGCAATAATACGACTTTCAGGCTGGTCACACCGCACGCCGCCGTTAAAATACGATATTTCGCGGTGATCGGAATAGGAGAGACCCACCAAGCCCTTCCTTTGGTATTAGACCTCTACGGTGTATCTCGTCGTGAAATCAATTTTCAAACTTAACGTCTACGTGATTATGTTACTATGTACTTTAATCGAACGGAGAATGTATATATATATATATATATTTATTTATTTTTTTTTGTATTTTTTTATTCGAAGGATATTTTATAAAAGAGGGACACGTTTTTATTACTAATCGATAATATTATTGACGCAACGGGAATATCCCTAGAATTTGTGATCTAATAATATCGACGAAATGATATTTATATCTGAACGAATAAGAAAATAAAATGTATATAGAGAAAGTGAGAAAGTGAGAGAGGGAAAGGAAGAGAATGAAATCGGCTCGTAATGTATTCGTTTCGATCTCGTTCGGACACGATTTTAGAAAGGAGGTACGCTCTTATCGAGGATTCGACCGTAGCGAAAGAGAGTGGGTGGATGTAGGGGGGGGAGGGAGGAGGTGGGTGTCGTCGGTCGAACAGAGGAAAATAAGAATCTTCGAGGTATACGATGTTCGGCGAAGCGTATCAAAATCTTAGCTCGAGACGACGAGGACGAAGACGCGGTCGCATGGTACCTCGGGAGATATCATGCAAGGAAGGAAGGAAGAAAGGAAGGAAGGAAGAGTTCGAAATGAAAGTAGTAAAAAAAACGAACAAAAAAGAAATAGATAAAGAAAAAATAAAGAGAGAAAAAAAATTAAAAAAAAAAAGAAGAAGAAGAAGAAGAGAAAAGGGGAGAAAAAATATGTAGAAAAAGAAAAGGAGAAAGGATAAAAATAAAAAGAGGTGGGGTAGGGGACAACGGAAAAGAAAGAGAAGGAAGAAAAACGAGAAAGTAAAAGAAAAAAAAAAAAAAGAAAGAAAAAAAGAAAGAAAGAAAAAGAGAGGTCGACGTTTCGGTCGACTCTCGATATCTCTCGTTGGATGGCTAGCTCTCGTAGGATGGTTGGCCGGATGGTTGGCTCGATGGTTGTTGGGCTCGAGTGTGCGTGAGGAGCGTCGTCCTGTCGAGGAGGGAAGGCGAGTCCTTTCGGCGATCATCGTGCAGGAGCCGGGCCTCGTTTCTTTTCTTCGGTGAGCATTGTCGGCCGGTTGCTTCGACTCGACTCCCGGCGGATCAAATTCTAACCAGTCGGGCATTACAACCGCTGTCCTTCGAGGTTGTCCTCCTCTCCTCGATCTCCTCGATCTCCACGATCTCCTTCCTCCTCTCATCCTACGTCCTTCGAAGCCCGCGTTAAAGAGAGTCTAGTCATCTCGTCGAGGCATTGTGTTACCGTGTCGTCACGCTGCCATACTTCCACCGAAGAAAATATTCCTCGGTGGAAGAGAAAAGACCGTGAAAGCTCGCACCTTAACGAGAGAAGAAAAGAAGTACGTAGAACGAGTCGATTCGAGCAAAAAATTAATCACGCTCTAATAGCACCTAGCCTTTTCTCTCTCTCTCTCTCTCTCTTTGGCTTTGGTACTACTCTCTTTCTTTGAAAGAAACAAGAAGAGAGAGAGAGAGAGAGAGAGAGAGAGAGAGAGAGAGAGAGAAAGGAAGAAAGATCGTAGCTATCGATTTTCTTCATTCTCGCAAAAATCTTAAGTTCGAAATCGCTCTCGACCTTCCATCGGACGTGTTCCACACACGAACGTGTTTTCTATCTCTCTCTCTCTCTTTCTCTCTTATAGATAAATACCTAACGAGAGAGAAAGAGATTTAGCAGGAACGATGGAGAAGAGATGGGGAGAGAAGGTTCTGTGGAAGAAGCTTCTTTCCCCATCACTCCCCCCTCTTGATTTACATATAACAAGATAACGATTTTTATTTGCTCCTCCCTTATATAATACATTTTTTCTAAATCGAATGGGTAAAGAGGAGGAGGAGGAGGAGAGAGGTGGGTCCTATAGGTCCGTCGGTGCTCATTTGCATACATAACATTCCGGTCGAGTGGCCACTGGTCACTCTCCCGTACCTATCTCCCTCCTCTTATTTTCTCTCTCTCTCTCTCTCTCTCTCTCTCTCTCTCTCTCTCTCTCTTCGTCTCTTTTTTTATCACTTTGAAAGCGTAGAAGAAAGCATCTAACCGTCTCTCTCTTTCTTTTGAACGATCGGTTTCAGGTGCACGAGCTCTGCGACAACTTCTGCCACCGGTACATCAGCTGTCTGAAGGGCAAGATGCCGATCGACCTGGTGATCGACGACCGAGAGAGCTCGAAGCCGCCGGAAATGGGTAACGGGCTAGACGGAGGCGGTCCCAGGAGCACAGCCGACAGCACCAGCCACACGGACGGAGCTAGCACGCCCGACGTCGTGAGTACCTCACCATCGTCAACGTCTTACTATCCGCACGACGCGCTCACCCCCCACCACCACCATCACCACCATCACAATCACCACAATCACCATAATAATCACCACAATCACCACCATCACCAAAACCACCACCACCACCACCACCACCACCACCACCAGAATAACAATAGCAATAGTAATAATTACGGTGGTATCGGGAGTACCGCGAGTACTAGCAGCACCCCTTTGCAACTGAGCCAAAACCAAAGTCAAAGCCATCAGTCTGCGACTTCGCAGTCGAGCACGACCGCCAACAACCACAACAACAACAACAACAACAACAGCAGCAACAACAACAACAACAACAACAACAACAATAGTAGTAACAATAACAATAACAGTAACAGTACCAACAACAATAATAACAACAACAGTCACACGACCACCACCAATAATACCGCTATTACCCCAAGTAGCGCCGCCACAACTCCCAACTCCCTAAAGCGTACGCACCAACAGATGATGATGGCAGCCGCGGCGGCATCCGCGATGGCCACCTCGCCGCACGCAGCCGCATCCGCGCCCCCTGCGCACGCGCACGCCGCCCTCGCCGCCTACCACACCATCAGCTCGGCCGTATACCCGTGCTCGTAATTGGCCCTCCGGCTCTGCGCGCCGAGTCGCACCGCGAGCAGCCCTTAGCTACTCTTCTTCTTCTTCTTCATCATCTTTCTCTTGTCTTTCCTTTTCTGATCCTCCTCTCTCTCTTTCTCTCTCTCTCTCTCTCTTTCTCTTTCTCTTTTTCTTTCTCTTTTTTCTTCCTCTTTTGAATACGAAAAAAATTTCCCGTCTTCATTTCTCTCGCGACGGTTTGTTGGACTGGCGCTACTTGTCGGATTTTATAAACTCTCTTTGTCTATCTATCTATCTTTCTGTCTGTCTCTCTCTCTCTCTCTCTCTCTCTCTCTCTCTCTCTCTCTCTCTCTCTCTCTCTCTCTCTCTCTCTCTCTCTCTCTCTATCTCTTTTGTTCTCTCTGTCCGTCTCTGTTTTTCGCTTTTATTCTCCCGACCTCTTCCTCCTCTTTCTCTCTCTCTACATATATCGATGTATATATAATAGTTATAATTATTATTGTTATTTAGCGACGACTGACTTCCTAAAATGAATATCCATTGTTTTTCTCAAATTTCAACGTTGCTTTGTTTGTCGATCTCTATATACTTCGTTTGATGTTGTCCTTGTTAAGTTTCGTATTTCTTTTGTAAATATTTACGGGGATGAGAAAGAGAGAAATTAAGAGAAAGAAAGAGAGAGAGAGAGAGAGAGAGAGAGAGAGAGAGAGAGAGAGAGAGAAGGAGAAAGAGAAAGAGAGATAAAAGAAGAAAACGGAAAGACAAAGAGAAAGAGGAAGATAGACAGACAGACAGACAGATAGACAGACAGATATCGTGTCTTTGTCCTTTTTACGGTGGAAGCTGATTGCATAAGACGAAGAGGAACGTTTCTAAATGTATTTCGAGGATCGTCCTGTTAGTCCGTTGACATCGACGCGTGTTCAACTCGTACCGTTCGTGAAAACATATTTCGAGATATTTTCGCAGCGATTTACCGTCTTGGAAAGCGGTCGTAATGGGCTATTATCGCGAGCAAGAGGGGGAGAAAGAAAGAGGCAGAGAAACCGAGAGTAGAAATGAAAAAGAGAAAGAGAGAAAGAGAGATAGCATACGTGGAGATTATGCAACAGATTTTTGTGTCTCTGTTCTTTGACTCTGTTTCTCCCCTTTTGCCTCTGTTTCTTCATCTTGTTAATCTTCTTCTTCTTCATCTTCTTCTTCTTCTTCTTCTTCTTCTTCTTCCTCCTTTTTCTTCTTATTTTTCATCCTCTTATTCATTTTTCAAGACGTTTTCGTCGTACGTTCGTTATTGAAATTAACGAGAAACCAGGCTCGCTCGCGTGCCGCTCGAATCGCCCAAACGATACTTTTATAAATTCTTTCTTTCTTTTTCTTTTTCTTTTTCTTTATGTCTTTCTTTCTTTCTTTCTTTCCTAACTTACCTACCTTTCTCCCTTTAATTTAGTCCTCTTTCATTCTGTCATTCTTCTCCATTATCAAACTCTCTTGCTCTTTTTTTCCTTTATATCTTGTACACTTTCGAGAAGGTCTACTCGCGGTTACGACGGCCGTTCAAAAGCACCATGCGAAAAATTCGTACGAATTTTTTTTTTTTTTTCATTTTTATCGTGTCAGGTTCTTCTTATTTTTTTCTTCTTTTTTTTCCTCTCTCTCTCTCTCTCTTTCCCTTTCAATTCTTCTCTCTTTTTAATTTTTCTTTCCTCTGTTTTTCTTTTCTCTTTCTTGTGTTCTTTCTCTCTCTCTCTCTTTCTTTCTTTCTCTTTCTCTTTTTTTTTTCTTTTTTTCTTATCATCGGGACAATCAATCGATCATCGTCGACGCGAGAAAATCATTTCGTTGATTATACATTTTAATTATTCGACTAGATGACTAGAAGAAACTAGGGACTATCAAGCGCTAGTTTTTTTATTTGGAAAAAAAAAAGAAATTAAAAAGGACTATCAACAACACTAGTTTTACTTTTATTTTTATTATTATTTTTTTTTTACATTAGGACATCTGATTACGTTTTCAATGTGTTCGTCGAACGCTCGCGTGTTTTGTTTTTCTCTTTTTT
>NC_057699.1:2023891-2033283 GCF_014466175.1 Vespula pensylvanica | reverse complement strand
TTTTTTTTTTTTTTTAATTTACGTTACTTAAGACGAATGGAAGGAAGGAAGTGAAGGAAGGAGGAAAGGATGGATTGAGAGTAACTAATGAATCGAAACTAATTAATCGTGATCAGGATATACGTAATAGGGTTAAGATTAATAATAATAATAATAAATATAATAATAATAAATATAATAATAATAATAATAAATATAATAATAATAATAATAAATATAATAATAATAATTAAAAAAAAGAGAAAAAAAAAGAGATGATAATTACGGCCCGAGAATGGATTTGTGTCTATTTTTAAAATCGGACGGAGACTTACCCCACGTCTTTTAATAAAAAGTTCGGTGTAAAGAGAATCGGTGAAAATGCGCGCGCGCGAACGGCAGAGCGAAAGAGAGGGAGAGTATGGGCGTGAGTCTGCGAGAGGTGATACCCATCTTTAAAGAAAGAAAAGAAAATGAAAAAAGAGAAAAAAAAAATGAAAATTCGAAATGTAGGTATATTATAGTCTTTAACTTATTATCAAGCTTCAAGTAATTTAGAAAAAAAAATAAAGATCAAGCGACGTAATACAACTCTTGTGTGTATGTACGTTTTGATACAACTAAGGACACGAAGTACGATATAGGAAGAATATGGAAGTAAGAGGATATAATTAATAATTAATCAAGTTATAATGTATTATTATGCGTAGTTGCGGCGAATCGCGAGAATCGATGTGTGTGTGTGTATATATATATATCATATATATATATGTATGTATATATATGTGTGTATATATATATTTACCATATCATATCATATATATGTATATATATATGTGTGTGTGTATATATATATATATATATCATCAGTGAAAAGGTTTAATCGATCGTCGTCGTTATCTTTCTTTTACTTTTAATTTTGTTATTCTTTTCTTTTTGACTTTCCTTTTATTTTATTGTTACATGACTTGCAATTTTTTATACGAACAAATTCGACGATCGAAGAGGCCTCCTCACGAGAAATTCAAGCAAGAAAATCGAGAAGAATACCGCGTATCTCATCGTGAGCGAAAGAACGAAGAAAGAACGTTGATCAAGAGAAAAGAGCACGAGAGAGAGAGAGAGAGAGAGAGAGAGAGAGAGAGAGAGAGAGAGAGAGAGAAAAGAGATATAATCTAAACGGATGCTGCCTGACATGAGGTGCGAAACGAGATTAAGAAGCCGATGTGGTACATAGGTACATAAGAATACTAACTACTAAATAAAAGTCGTACGCGATCGAGTCGGCCTCTACGTATTAATGAAGTGATGGTGAAAATCGAACTGAAAGGTAGAAAAATTACTAGGTATCGGTACTCGTAACTAGGGAGTTGTGTGAGGTACAAGTCCTGATCGGCAGGGCGCGCGAGGTCCACCCCCCAATCCCCGTACTTAACAACCCTTGAACTTTTTCACATAACAATCAAAAAAATATAATAATAATAATAAAGAAAATAACAAAAAAAAAAAAAAGAAAAACAAAAAAGACAAATAAGCAAATAAAGGTAAACAAGTACAAGGAAAAAGATTGAACATATGAAAAGAATTTAAAAAAAAAAAAAAAAGAAAAGAAAAGAAAAAAGAGATGCAATAACGATAAGGAAAGGAGTGAATTTTTTATCGCACGTTTCCTTCTGCTCCTGGTGCCCCACTTTGTTAACGAGTGCCCCGAGAAGTCAAATTACAACTACATTTTTATTAATACTTGCTAACACGTATTTATATATATATATATATTATATATATACATGGATATATTATATAATATAATATTATATGTATACACATATATATATATATATATATGTATAATATATTATACACATACACGTACACACAAATTGTAAGAATATGTAGATCACTGATTACGTGTAAATCTTGATGTTCAAAAAGCTATCAAGGTATTCACGTATATAAAGTACATATACATATATAGATTAATATATAAACAGGGTGAACAGGGATCGGTGGTCTCGAACAACAGGTACGTAAAAAAGTAAATAAAAGAAATAAGAAATGATAACAATTGTTCGAGCAATGAGCACCAAGAGTGGCACCAGGAGGAAGGGGAGGGGGGATGGAATAGGGTGAGATATTATGGCACCTTTCCTTTCGATCCCGAAATATAATATCGAAAGTATTCTTTCAAGGAGAGAAGGAAAATGTCATAAAAAAGAAAAAGAAAGCGAAGGACGAAAAACAAGGAGGAACAAAAAATGAAAGAAAAAGAAGATAAAATAGAAAGGAAAAGAAAAGAAAAGAAAAGAAAAATAAACGAAGCAAACAAAAAATACGAAAGAAGAAAAAACGATATAGAAAATAGAAAAAAGAAAAAAGAAAAGATAGTAATATAAAAATTGTAAAAGCGCAAGGGTGTTGTACGGAAGATTGGAAGGTGGGCTTCGGCACCGGTCGATCGGAACCCTAGTTACGAGTGCCGAGCCTAGGGCCGAGAGATTGTCGATCGCTATCTCTCGGCTTCATTTTTTCTTCCCTTTTTCTTGTTTCTTTCTTTTTTTTTGTATTTTTTTTTCTTTTTAATACACACATACACACACATATATATACATATATATGTCCAGTCAACATCTCGAAGATAGCAATACCGAAAGTAAGAAGGAAAGAAAGAAATCCGAAGAGAACCGAGAAAGGTACGATTGCGAAGAAGAAATAATAAAGGAAGAGAAGACGCGTTCTCTCTCTCTCTCACATTTCATTTCGTATGCATGTGTGCACGTATACGAAAATAAATATTAATAATATAGACATGTATGAGTCCGTATGAACGAGCGAATGTCCTACGAACGTTTTTATTATTAGATAATTATAAATTTAAGAGACAAGAGAGAGATTTAAGCACAAGAAAACCGTGTATACGTATTAGCTGTTAATTGTGAAAAATTGTGTGTCTTCCTATGAACGACGAGATATATCTTTTACAATCTCGGATACGACGCATCGGACGTTGTTTTATCTTTCTTTCTTTTTTTTCTCCCATCTCTTTTTTTTTTTTCTTTTTAAATATTTTCTTTTTTCTTTTTTCTTTTCTTTCCGATTTTTTTGTGTGTTTTCTTTTTCTTTTTTTTTTTTTTATTCTCGTTCTATCGTACACTTTTTATATGGAAACGTGTTCCGTATTCCTTTCTCACTTGATCTCTGAGTGTTGCATTTATTTCGAGGGAAAGATCGAGAACTTATACGGGCTCGGAGTATCTCGATGCGAGTCGTAATGTTTTTAAACATGAGTTTGAATTATTGAAATTCTTAATTTTTGTATATTCAATTTCTTGTTTTTTTTTTTTTTTTTTTATATATATATATTTGAATCGGTACGATCGCGTTTATCGAATTTTCGGTATGGACGGACGATTCGGACGGAGTTAATTTTTTTTTTTTTCCTTTTGCTATTGATTTTCCTTATTGTAAAACGCACGGTCCAAAATGCGTCGCGGAGCGTTTACGAGTGCGGTGATGTATGTGTGTCTCTGTGTGTGTGTGTGTGTGTGTGTCTGTCTGTTTAAGATTTGCAAAGAAGAAGATAGATGCGAGTTGAAAGGGAGCATGAGAAAAGGAAATGATAAAAAAGGAAATGAAAGAAAAGAGAAGAAAAGGAAAAAAAAAAAGTATATAAAAATAACGTGAATACTTAGTGCCATAGGTTGCAGTGGGCGTCCTCTTGCGCTCGGACTGTGTACTTAATTAATTAATAATCAAACGAAATGCGATTTAGCGATTAGAAAATAGAGGACGAGAGATACGTAAGATAGAGGAAATCTGCGAAAGCGATTTTGCGACGATAAAAAATAAAATTCTATATTGTATGTTGATTAACTTTTTTTCGATCATAATTAAGAAAATTTATCGTCTCATTCGCGATACGTAACGCGACGCATCGCTTTGCAGAATGCGGCACGAACAAATTTTTCCTCTTTTCTTTTTATTATTATCTTTAAAAACGGGACTTAATTGTCACGGAGAAAAAGCATAGAAATTTTTGTTATTATAGATATCGAATGTTTGTTGGCGAGAATTATCACGCGTATTAGTTACGTTTTTACGTTACGTAATCTTCTTTTTCTTTTTCTTTTTTTTTTTTTCTTTTTATCATCTTTTTTTTAATCTTCTATTTTTTTTTTTTTTCTATTTTTTTTTTTGTCTTTTCTGTAATTCGTTAATGACATTCGTTTTGATGAACGCGCACATATAGATATATGTATACATATATGCATATATATACGTACGTACATTCGAGAATTGAATTTTTGTGAAAATTATTCTAACGTTCATCCATGTAAGAAGAAATTATATGCGAACACACGCACGCATACACATACTTAATAAAGAATGTACTTATTCGTAAAAAATCGCCCACGGTCGAAGAAATATATTACTTATGACACGTACATTTATCATGCGAAGAAATTAAAAAAAAAAAAAAAAAAGAAAAAAAAAGGAAAAAGAAAAAAGGAAAAAAAGAAAAAGAAAAGGAAGTCAGGCGGACTTTTTAGCGAGGAAAAGAAGGCATTGTGCATGCGCATGTGTGTTATTACCATTTTCAAAAATTACTAGAGTTAAGGGAAAGAAAAAAAAAAGGAAAAAAAAAACGACGAAGAAATGAAACTCACCCGACATTGTATACGACTAGCATTATACATATATAGTGATATAATATATTACCGATAATGAATACTTGTTTAAACTATTGTCTCAATCAACGTACATATTTTCATTATAAATAAATGTTAGCCTTGTTGAGTTAAACGAATCATTGATATGAGTTTTCATTTAAGCTTAAGAAAATCTCGCCGCATCGGCTTTTTATCCTGTATCCTGGCCGCAACACGCAACACAATTTTTCTTATCGATATCGAGAAAATATCGTCGGCGTAAGAGAAACTTCGTGTCCTTATCGAATCATACATACATATATGCGATAGTATTGTATTACGTATGCGAATGGAGATTAGAAGTAAGACGACGTACTTACCTTATGTGCGGACGTATCCTGCGAAAGGGGAGACTCTTGCGGTAAGCTGGAGTTTATTTCAATCATATTTTGCGATTATAAAAAATGACAGATTTTTACAGGTGGGTATGGAATTTCTTGAGATCGATTAGAATAAACTTTTACATATATATGCGTGTGTGTATGTGTGTGTGTGTGTGTGTGTCTATACATACATACATACATACATAGGTGTATATATAAAAGATATGTATATCTATATATATATTTTTTTCTCTTTCTCTTTATACGTTTTCTACGACGCGAAGTAGTCAACGAACGGTCGATAAATCTCGGTTAACTCTCCGCTAATAAATATTTAACCCTTTAAATTTGCAACGACCCCGTGGCTTGTAGCAATTTGCATAAGACTTCTATTTCATTTACACATCGCATAATTGAATATTTAAATTCAATTGCTGGCCGTTACGCGCTCGCAGTTTCGAGCCGCAAAACTGCAGTAAAACTTGTAACGGGAGCACTTTGCCTCCCACCCTACTTCACTGAAACCTCACCTTCTCCCGTTTCCCTCCCGAAAAGCAACCACGGAGAGCGTCCTTTAGCCGCGTACATCGCGTCTCCGCCACCCTTCGAAAGTGTTTCTAAGAATATTTTCCTGCCTTCGGGGAGCCTCTCGGTAGAGAGGAGAGAAATCCTCTACAGGGTTAAGAAATCAATTTTCTATCTCGCTCGCACTCTCACTCTTTCACTCATTCACTTATTCACTCACGCTTCCTCTCAAAGATTTTCTGATAATTTTATCTCTAAAACGGCATTATCGCTGTTACCTGTAATTTTACGAGACGAATTTACATTATTATAATTATAATTGTAATTATAAATATAATTATCATCATTATCGTCGTCGTCTTAGTCTTTATTAATTATCCACAGGATGGAGATTATTATTTCCATTTCTTTTTCTACGTAGATATTCATGAAACTATTCAAAGAATTTTTCACTGAGTTTTTCGGTGCACGGTCCTGCGAGCACGATGATTCTTCCGTCACTCCAAAAATATATCGAAAGAGACATGGTATTTCCCTTCGCTTTCGGATGGCCAAATTAAAAGCGTACTGCGTCGCGAGTGTTACCACTCATGGATCTTCTTATATACCTACTCTCTCTCTCTCTCTTCTCTTTTTTTCTTTCTTTCTTTTTTTCTCTCCTTTTTTTTTCTATATCCCTTCTCTCGACTCTTAGCGACAAATATTTTTAGAAAAGTCTCCGCGTTGGGTACAGAGCAACGGCCACGCGTCTTTCCTCCTCCTCCTCCTCCTCCTCATCATCATCATCATCTTCTTTTCCTTTCTCTCTTTCTCTTTTTCTCTTTCTTAGCATTCTCAAAAGGCATCTGCCGTCGAAGCACGTATGGCCGTTAGCACTTTCACGAAAGGGATTACCATTGTCACGTTATTCATGCTAACGATGATCGGCCGAGATCGGCCACGTTGATAATCTCCGTGTCACTAAAATCGAGGAGGCGGTCATTGTGAACGACATACTGACAGCATAATAAATTATCCTCACTCTCTTCTCTCTACTATACCTATACATATCTCACTCATTCTCTCTCTCTCTCTCTCTCTCTCTCTCTTTCTCTCTCTCTCTTTCGTCGTTAACGTACAGGTATACTATAGCAAGTTGCGTACGAGGAGTCATCGTAATGCGATACACGACGATCCGGCACGCCCGTCTTAAGCGATAATCTCGTAGCTCGGGCGTCGAGTACAAGCTGAATCCTCTCTTCCTCGGGGATTTCGTGATACATACATTCATATATACATACATACATACATACATACATACATATATATATATATACATGCATATATATATATGTGTGTACCATCTATGTACATACCTACATAGTAGGTATTACGTAGGATACGTGAGCGAAGAAAATTCACGAATCATCGCTCTGTTGTATATCTTCGATCGTTACCTATCGATAAGTTCTAATCTCTTGGCGCACAAAGTACGTAAAACCTATACACCCCTTTTGTCCTTTTCGATGAGGGATGGGAAAGGAGAAAAGGATAGATAGAAAGATGTATTGTGCAAATGGCGCTAGGTCGAGGTAGGTGAGTTTCGTCATCTATGTAACTAACTGCTACGTGAATATGTAGATAGAGAAACGTATATATATATATATATACGTTTATCGTGAGACCGATTCCCACACCCACGATCCAGCAAAAGAGAATTCGCAGGATGGAGAAAAGAAGGATGGAAGGATGAAAGGATGGAAGGAAGGAAGGATGGTAGGCAGCTATGGTGATGCACGCATGAACTTTCTTTGTCTCTTTCTTTGTCTCATTCTTTGTCTCTCTCTTTCTCTCTCTCTCTCTTTCTCTCTCTCTCCGTTTCGTTCTTTCTTTCTTTCTTTCTTTCTGTCTTTCTTTCAGAAACATGCGTCTGGCCTCCATGAAGGAGTAACGCGATAAGTGTAACGAGTACGTTGGCCAATTGCGGTACGCGACATTCTTCGCCTTAGAACCGCCCATTTGCGTTCGTAAACACCAACGACCACCGTACTTTCTCGTCGTTCCTTTTCTTCCCCGCCCTTTCTTACTTCTTCCGGGTGATACGTACAAAGGTGAAGTGGTGGTAGATTCGTCCTTTTTCTTATTGCGTTCTTAGGAACCGTCGTATTGACAATGAAGATAATATTTAAACGGGATACTTTGTTGAATCTCGTTGAAGGGAACTTTTGGAATATTTATTTTTTTTTTTATATATATATATATAAAAATCTTTCTCTTTTTCATGCGATATCTCGAGCAAATTTTTTTTTATCTTTTTTATTTATTTATTTATTTTTTTTTTTCGTATAATTATATCGGTTCGAAGTTTACGATGCAAAATCGTGGTTTAATCGTTCGTTAACGAGCGCCCTAACGTAAGGTTAATCTTTCTTTTTTGGATCCAGTTAGAAAACGACGGGAGAGATTTCGGCCGGTCGATAATTACATCGCTACCAGCCACGGGGATGTATATTTTCATAATGCAATATCGCAGGGGTGGTTTTCTTTTCCGCGCGAAGGGGAAGCTCGTAGGATGGGAAGGGAGTAATGGGGAGGAAGGAGGGTGGAAAGGCCGGAAGAGATGGGAGAGAAAGTGCGTGGAGGGTGTTTTGCTGGTAATTGGTGCCAATTTAATCCTGCCCTTCGCCCTTCTGCAGAGTTCGTATTAACGCTAAGGGAGGAACTCCGAGCGACGAGGCTGCGTCGAACGCGTTGAGGGTAGGCCCTTCTACACCCTTCCCACGCAAGAGAG
Organism: Vespula pensylvanica; assembly: GCF_014466175.1. NCBI lineage: Eukaryota > Metazoa > Arthropoda > Insecta > Hymenoptera > Vespidae > Vespula > Vespula pensylvanica. The sequence continues at coordinate 2,024,980 of NC_057699.1, read as the reverse complement.
AGTAAGAGAGAAATAGAGGGCCACGTGCTTTCGGCTTTGGAAAAGGGCACTTATACCTTCGCACCTAACTACATATATATATATATAATATATATGTATGTATGTATACATTCGATCGTCGTAGGGCTCTCATAAACGTGCACCCACACGTAACATCGAACATCCCCGGTTACGAAAATATAATTAACGGTAATCGCTCGCGTATATGGCTCGGATTAACTTCGGTCTGGGTTGCGAAGCGAGGGTGCCCGAAATTCTTCGGCAGCTTATCCAATCGCGAATCGAGTTTTTTATTTCACGCTTACGAAGTAAAATAATATCGGTTGGTTAGATAAAGGCAAGTTTATATCGTTATTATTATCGTTGTTATTATCGTTGTTGTTGTTGTTGTTGTGTTGTTGTTGTTGTTGTTGTTGTTTTCTTCTACTTCTTTTTTCTATTTCTTTTTTCTTCGATATCCCATATATAGTTACTTAACATATAGCTTACCGTGTATATCCATTATATAATATCACACGTATCTACGTATATAGGTACGTAGCACGTACATAAATAGATATACGTGCGTTGCGAAAAGTTATCTCGGTACATACATCATATACATACATATATACGTACATACATACATACATACATACATACATACGTCCTAAGTAAGTACCAAGTTACGTACATACGTTGTTCCTTATGAGGTATACGACAGTATAAATTAACGTTTATCCATCGTCCTCGAATAGTCAAGTAAGAGGAAAGTTTTGGAGATCGAGAGATTAGAGAAGGAATCGGTCCCCTGTTAGAGGAGGATCGCGGCTTCTATATCGTCAAGGTCGCCGTAGTAAAAGGCGGCGATCCCTGAGACTTCTAAATGGGACTCGGAGGGACTTTTCGAAGGGGACCTTCGTCTATTGTTCCTCCTCCTTTCAGAATGCGATCGGTTTCTCTGGGTCTGATGGACCGCCGTGTAAAGTTCTCTCCGCGATGGCAAAGAGAAAGACCGACGGAGGAGGAGAAGAAAAGAAGAAGAAGAAAAGAGAAAGAGAGATAGATAGATAGATAGATAGAAAGAAAGAAAGAAAGAAAGAAAGAAAG
>NC_057699.1:1984274-2023791 GCF_014466175.1 Vespula pensylvanica | reverse complement strand
TTCTTCTTCTTCTTCGCAGAATTTCGGTCTTTGAGCAGAGAGTCTCTCTTCCCTGGAGTCCTTCAACCTCCTCCTCCTTCTCCTTCTCCTTCCCTCTCCAATCCTCCAGCAACGTCGTCGTTCGGCAATGTGCTGCCAAATAAGAGAACCGATCGCGTTTACTCGCGCGCGCGAGTAAAAGAGAAAGAGAGACAGAGACAGCGCGCGCCTTGCAGCATTCGAAAAAAGAAAAGAGTAGAAATAAACAGGAGGAACATCCAGCTTTTTCTCTCCTCCATCTTCTTCTTCTTCTTCTTCTTCTTCTTCTTCTTCTTCTTCTTTTCTTTCTCTTCGTCGTCTTCCTTCTTAGCCTACGTTTTTCGAGTGAATGAGAGAGAAGGACGAGGATGCATTCCGCGGCATCGATGTCGTCTAGCTCGAAACGTGTCTTCCTATCTTTCTCGTACGGATCTTTCGCGTGAAAACGTCGAGATAGAGTGTGAGAGAATGAACGGAGAAAGAGAGAGAGAGAGAGAGAGATGCCAAGGTGCGAAGAAAACTATTTGCCGAAGATTTTTGCCTCTCTCACACACTCCGGCCCGTTAGATATACGATCGCGAAAGAAGAGCGCAGCTACGTGAGCGGCGTGCAAAGAGGAATCTCGCGAGCCGACGTCGCCTCTTGCCGCCGCGGATTTTATCGTTATTGCCGTGCGTTAAAGCGAGATAGAAACAAGTGAGATAGAAAGAAGAAGGACCGAGAAAGGGGTTGCAAAGGTGCAGGAAAAGGAGGATTCGATCGCAAAGAAGCAAAGAATGATCGTCGGAGGATCTTTTGTCGGTTAGCCGACATTGTCGAGTTCTTTTCTTAGCTTTCACGAACGTTTAGAAAGGATTTAGAGTATTTTTCGATCGGTGGTAATAGTTCGTACGTGTCAGGAATCAGCGAACCCTGGAGATTCCCACTTTTTTTTAATCGAACATTAACACGAGTTTAATGTCGTTGTAATGAAATTCATGGGATACTTAGATCGAATACCAAACTCATCCTTTTATTCTGGGATTTCTTTCGTATAAGAAATTCCGATTCTAATTGCGGTGTAGAAAATTAACGCGTGCCAAATAGACGGTTGTAGTATTTGCGGGTAATTGGTATATCCTTGACCGAAGGTAATCGAGCTCGCGCGCATAAATCCTATTAGAGGATTAGAGGGACGACCGTTGTTCCCTTTCTCTCTCTCTTTCTCTCTCTCTCTCTCTCTATATATATATATATATCTATCTATCTATCTCTCATATATACGCACACGTACAATTATAACGATTATTGAAGCAAATAAGCGAGAAATCCCAAAGTACCCTTCCGCCTTGATAACGGGCCTATCGAAAACTTCCGGAATATACGTACATGCGTGATATCCAAAGGGGGAAAAAAAAGAAAAATAAAAAAAAAAGAAAGAAAAGAAAGAAAGAAAGAAACGAGCGGAACTTGTAAGTGTTGGGAAAGACGTTTCGATGACAACGCGTTCCGGATGCGTTCGAGTAAATCGACCGGATGAGAGAAGAAGAGAGAAAGAGATTGTAATATTTCTCATCTTCTCTCTTTCTCCCTATTCCTTACTTTTCCTTTCGATGTTTCTATACTTTAGTCTTTCTCCGTCTCTCTCTCTCTCTCTTTCTCTTTCTCTTTCTCTTTCTCTCAGTGTCTCTCGTCTACCTTGGTAGGAACGCTCGATTTGCGAGCAATAAAACGACAATGTCCATGGGCCGTCTCGCGGTCGTCTTCCGTTCGGCTCCGTAAATTTTCGTAAACGTCGGCTCGGTCCAGCCTCGGTCCTCCGCGATTTATGCTCCTGTCGCTTCGACGTCGCCCTTCCTTGGGCAAAACGATCGACGACAGAGTTCGAGAGCGAAATCGTCTTACTTAGAATTCTATCTAAAGGTTCCTCTTTCAGCGGGGTCATCGTGCCTCTCTCATTCTCTCTCATTCTCTTCTCTCTTTCTCTTTTCGTCTTCTTTATCTTTTTTTAGATTAGTTTTCAAGAGAGAAACAGAATATGGGAAAAGGACAGCGATAGAGATGGATACCACCCACGTTAACGAAATATATTCGTTGATGGATTAGCGATTGGATTCCAGGCGTTCCGTTCGCATTTAAATCGACGTACGGCTTGGCCCCTGCGTGTCACTGTCTTGTAACGATTTTCGCGCTTCCCCGTGCCGAACATTGTGCAATGAAAGTAGAACCCGCACCGAAATAGACGTTAGGAAGCGGTCACGACCGCGGCGCGTCTTCGATTAGTCTTATCCATTAGATATCCGTCGGTGGGATTCCGCTTGCGAAAGTTTTCCGGGTCATTCTGTAACTGGCACGAGACGATCCTATTAACGCGAAGCGAACCGTCGAAAAACTAGATCATTCAGAAGTATGTAACACCCTCGATGAACGTTCACTCGTCAGCGGGAAATTTTATTTCTTTTGTCCTTACAAATATTTTTTATTTAATTAATTTTAATTAAGATGTGATTATTAATTATCTCCTGCGTTGTCGAGATTCACTCCGAACGAACGATTATCGTATTTATCGCGATAATTCATTCGTTAATCACGTTATTATATCAAGACACATCGAATTATCGTTTGTCTCTTTTAACGTTAGTACGAATAAAGTACTTGTGTACGTTGTTTGTTAAACGTTTTTGTTTCGTTGTACGAGATTCGCACGATCGCTCGAAACGATCGGCCGGCGACGAGCCTTGAAAGACGTGCCGCTGAGAGGATCAGTCATTCTGGGCGGTGTGAACCACGTCTTCTACTCGTACAACACTGATCTGCTCACGCGTGTGGGCGCCTGAATCTTGAATGACTCTGACGGAATCGTCATTCTCCGTCTCTCTTCAATCTATGTACCTTTCTCTGTCGTCGAGTCCTCGAAGCTGACATACGTCGGTACGGAACTAAGGCTCCCACGAAGTTAGATCTCTCGTGGAGAGCCGCATTTGTCATTCACGAATGGCATCCCCGTAGATCTCGCATGGGTGGCCATTGTCGCGGTAAGAGTTCTTATCTCTTACTTAACAACGACAACGACGACAACGACAATGACAACGCTTTTAACTTACCTGGTCTAAATTGTATTCGTTAATTTTATAACTCTGGCTGGTACCTTCTCAATTCGACATACTCTTCCAAATGCGATGATCCAAATTCTGTGGATGGAGATTCGTCTATTCGTATCAACGTAGTTCGAAAAATCGTTCAGAATAATATCTAATATCTTCGAAATATCTGACATTTATTTTGAAACAAAAAAAAAAAGAAAAAAAGAATGAAAGGAAAAGAAAAAAGAAGAAAAAGAAAAAATATCAAGTTATTCTAGATATTTCTTCGGGATACCAAATAAGTTCGTCTTTACTCCCACATGTTTTTGATTGCGATCGAAATTTTTCAAGACGTACATATATTCCCACGGCAAGACAGAGAGAGAGAGAGAGAGAGAGAGAGAGAGAGAGAGAGAGAGAGAGAGAGAGAGAGAGAGAGAGAGAGGGAGGGTGACCCTGATGGTAGATCTCTTCTTTTTTATTTCTTTTTTTTTTCTTCTTTTTTTTCATTCTCTCTCTCTCTCTCTCTCTCCTTCGTTCGAGAATAGAATCGTAGGCCGCGACAGATGCAACGACGTGTCATTTTGGCAGTTAAGTTTGTTGTTATATCGTTTGGCTCGTACGCGTGCCGTGACTAATGACGCTCGTAGATCTGCGAGGTCTCTTATTATCTATGATTTTGATTAAAGGTAGTGGGACTACTACTACTACTACTATTACTACTACTACTACTACTACTATTACTACTACTACTACTGCCACTACTACCACTACTACCACTACTACTATTACGAGAGAGGATAAGAGAAAGAGAGAGTCAACAGGTCCGTCTTCAATCTTAGCCTCGTTATAACTCTATTTCCTTTGAAGTTGTTTCTCTCTCGTTAGTTGGTTAGATAGATATTGCCGAATTTGGAAAATGCACTTCTTAATTAGCTGGTCATCCTTGAGCAACCGTACGTGTTTTACTTCTTCTTTTTTCTTTTTCTTTTTTAATTCATTTTTTTCTCCACATTTTTCTCTATCCACCTTTCTTTTACATTTTAATGTTAACGTAGCAAAGAAGCTCCTTATTCATCGAGATTATTTTTGGAAATGACTCGAAATTGTTTCCGAGATTCACGTGTATCGACTTTTATCTTTCTCTCTCTCTCTCTCTCTCTCCCTCTCTTTCATTCTCTTTCTTTCTCTTTCTCCCTCTTTCTCTCTCGACACGAAAAAGACACGTCACGTAAGATAAGAGACAAAGTTTCTCGTGGATGGACGTGTGCGGATGATCGAGCCGGGCGAGCTCGCGACGTCTATATGGAAGTGTGACATCTTGACGGTTATTCCTGGCTGCTTCGGCGTCTGCCCTCTATTAACATGCGCGTGCTCTCTCTCTCTCTCTCTCTCTCTCTCTCTTTTGCTTCGTCTCCTTTTCTCGTCCCTCCTCACGAGCCCTCCTTCGATGGGTATACCAACCAAGCCTCGAAAGCCCGGCGACTTGAAGAGGACGACGACGACAACGACGACGACTACGACGACTACGACGACTACGACGAGTATGAAGAGAAGTAGGAGTAACGGAGATAGAGAAAGAGAGAGAAAGAGAGATAGAGAGAGGAGAAGAGGGTCGAGAGGACGGTTCTTCGCTCGTCAGAAATAGTGGCACTTCCCTGTCTCCGCGCCAGCCACCACCGATATCTATTCCGGCGCTGCAAAACAACATCTAGCAACGTCTCACCGGTGGTGTGTATCCACTCTCTGGTACAGTCTTTCAACGTCGACAATCTCCTAAATACAATTTTCTTATCGTAGTCATATAATCAAAGAGAATCTTTGTTTTGGTATCACGCTTATAGATTAATATCTAGATTTCTGAATATATATATATATATATATATATATATATATATATATATGTGTATGTGTGTGATCATATATTACGGTTTAGAATATATCAGCCAATCTCGTATAAAATGGTACAGGTACGTTAAGTGGGATTAATAATCATCGTGGATCGAGTGAATGAAAAATGACATTTAAACGGGGGATTATCTTTCGATGGGAACGATCAATAAGAAATAAAAAGAACAGAGAGAAAAAAGATAGTGTACCTATTACAGTCGGGCGATTTTTATTGGTTAAATCGTTATAATCAAAGTTATTGTTTAATCCAATTTGGTTTTATGAATTGCAAACTTTTAATATAGTATATATGAGTATATATACGCCGTTTATAGGTATAGAGAAGGGACATTGAGAATGTATCGAGAGTTTTAACGTCGAGAAAACACCTGGTATCGTCGTCCTCGTCCTTGTCGTTGTTATTATCCTCGTCGTCGTTGTTCTCGTTGTTGTCGTCGTCGTCGTCGTCGTCGTCGTCGTCGTCGTCGTCCTAGTCGTCGTCGTCGTCGTTGGTTCGTGTCGTCGGTAGTATTGTAATAAGAAAGAAGGAGAAGCCAAAAGGTGGATAACTCTCAGCGACGATGCACCTTTTCTTCTTTGTATGCGGGTGCAGCTGTTTGTGGTAACCGAGAAGAAACCAAGGCTGTTAGTAAAAGGGATCGAAAGTGTACCCTGTTCTCGTTCTTTTCTCGCAGATTTGAATTTCACTTCGTTCACACTGAATTAGGATGAATACTATGTTTTCTTCTGATATAAAAATATCTTAGTGTGCGTGTCGTCGTTCTCCTTCTTCTTTTTCTTCTTCATCTTCTTTTTCCTTTTTCTTCTTTTTCCTTTCTCTTCCTTCACATATACCGGGTGTTTCCCGTTAAAGTCAATCTTACGTGCTTCCGTCTGTAGACGTATATATATATATATATATATATATATATATATATATATATATATATTCTATATTCTATTCCTCGATCAAGTTATGTCTAACTGGTCGACAGACAGTGACAGCAAAATCGTTTAAGTTGTTAATAAGTTCTAGAAATTTTTGTATCCAAATTTTGATCGAGATTATCTTTAAAGTGATCTTCGATGAAAGATAAAATAGAATAAACGTATCGTTCGAAAAGCTCGGTGTCAATATATATTCGAAATAGAAATGATTTTTCTTAATTTATTACAATGTTTCCCTGTTGTGAATGGATCCAATCCAAACGAGATCTATAAAGATTGACAGAGATAAAGCGAGGAAGTTAGAGAAAGGGAGAGAAACAATGTAGTTAACTCGTCGAAGGTAAGGTACGTCGTAAATCAAGAAAACGAGCATCGACGTTCGTAAAGTCATCGAGCATGATCAAGCCGATCGGGAATGTATAGGAGAAACGATTAGGTTTCGAATGCTGTTGTTACTCGGAAACACTTGGAAAATTTCTTCTAATCGATTTCGTTAAATAAGAGCAATTATTTATAAAGGCAAATAAGTAATCCAATTATATTAAATTATATTAATAACGCTGAACATTTTCGATAATATAGATTTTCTTCGGCATCGTAAAAATACGATATTCGTATAAAAATATACGAAATAAAATCGGTATGCTGTTAATTTATCGGAAAATGATTAGTCGCATTTGCGATGAGTCCTTCTAAATGAATAAATTATCAACGAAATTATTTGAGAGAAATTGTGGAAACTTTAACAAAAATATATATATATATATATATATATATATATATATATATTCTCAAAAAAGTTCGGAGAAAAAGATCGCGGGAAACTTTATCGCACGGTTCAGCGGTAAGTATGTTAATGTCTTGAAGGCGACAGGGTAGGTACGAATCGAGACGTCTCTTCTACTAGAAAAGCTAGCTAGCTAGCTACCTACCTAGCTAGCTAGCTAGCTAGCTAAGCTAAGCTAGCTCGCGTAGCTTCTTCTTCTTCTACCGTGCGGCACTTTGGTGCTCGTTGCCAACAAATAGTTTAGCATCAATCCCGACGTCTTATTATAACGTTATTAAAATAACCGGCCCTCGCCAAGTTAGCACGTTTGCCATCCTCCTCCTCCTCCTCCTCCTCCTCTTCCTCCTCCTTCTCCTCCTTCTCCTTCTTCTTCTTCTTCTTCTCCTCTTCCTCTCTTTTCGTTTCGTCTCTTTCTCTTTGGCTTCTGGCCGTTCGTTCCTTCGACCGTCACAGCGAGTAACGTCGTACTCCCTGAACAGATCCGAAAACGTAACGTTACGTTTTCTCTTCGGTGGCGCCATATCTTCCCTCTCCCTCTCCCTCACACACTCTCTCTCTCTCTGTCTCTCTTTTTCTTTCTCTCTCCCTCCCTCTTCCCTCTTCTCGCTTTTATATGCCAGTTGAAGTTCTCAAAGTGTCTCTTCGCTTCTATATTTCTCTCTTACAGTTACCCGACGAGTACCCATTCCAAAATCCGTGGTATTTCACCATATTGCGCAGTATTAAATTTTCATTTCGACACGAATTCAGTCGAAATGAACAGTTCCTTCTTAAATCGACTTAGAGAGATAGATATTGTCACGTATCGTATATGTTTCTAAGAGATATTTCTTTTCTAGTGATCGATCTTTCTCTCTCTTTCTCTCTCTTTTTTTCTAGATCTTTCTCGAGGATCAATACTTTTTCTTTGTTCTCTTTTTCGATAGAATCTTCTTTGAATAAATGCGTTCCTCGATCTGTATGTATCTAGCATATGTGTTATATCTCTCTTGTGCATTCACGTTCGAGTGCTAGATAGTTTGTGGGAGTGATCGATATGCCGCGATATTAAGAGCTTTGTAGCAGCGAGATCGAAGGATCGACGGAAACGGGACATTATGAAGAGTAAATGGGCTTCGAAGGTGAAGGCAAACACCTACCACCTACCTATCCCATCCCACCTCATCTCACTCCATCCTCTTCGTCTATAGTTCGTCTCTTTTTTTACGCCCTCTCGAAATCTCTCCTTTTCATATCTCGCGCGCGCCCTCGATGCCGCAGGCTTTTTTCATTGAAAAATATTGCAAATTTCCTGGCAACCTCTTTTTCTTTCCTTCTCTCTCTCTCTCTCTCCTTCTTTCTCTCTCTCCTTCTCTCTCCTTGCCTCCCACCACGTGAGCGACCCCAAAGAAAAATGTCGAGCTATCGATCGCGAAACGATAATTTCTTTTCTCCTTTCATATTTTCTCCTTTCACTACTTTCTACTGTCGGATATAAAAAATCTTTCGTTTTCCTTCTTTTTTTCTTTCTTTCTTTTTTTTTTTCTTTCTTTTTCTTGTCCCTTTTTTCATGATCTTCTTTCTATTTCTTTCTCTCTCTCTCTTTTTTCTTCTTTTCTGTTTTGTACCAAAGAATACGGATATCTACGATCGTTAAAAAGTATGGATAATTAATTTGGACCTTCGCGTTTATCATCGAAGTATTCAATAAAGTATTTTTAGAGAGGATCGGCATAATCATAATCAGATCAGTATTAAATCGTAACGTCATCGAGTATTCATTCATCGCCGTGTAGAAACGTTAAAGGAGGCTCGTTCCTCGCACTTTTCTTAGGAAAAATTTAAAAAGAATCTTGTATCGAGATAAAAGTACCGTTTCCCAAATGCCTTTTTTTCTCTCTCTCTCTCTCTCTCTCTCTCTCTTTTCGGATATACCGTTGGTCCCCTCGCAAATCGTTTATCCCGCTTGTAGAGTGCCTTCTACACGCTGGATATTGTATTACAGGGTTGAATATTTAACGAGAGCCGCGACACTTGGCACGAGGGTAGAAAGTTCGCCACTCCCACGAGGTATAACCACCGAGCCCCTAATTCTTTTCTCCTCGATCTTAGCGATAGAGGGACTCGGGGACGAATTTTTTTACGAGAATATACCGCGATACGTGAACGATCTTCTTCCTATCTCTCTTTCTCTCTCTCTCTCTCTCTCTCTCTCTCTCTCTCTCTCTCTCTCTTTCTCTCGTTTTTTTCTCTTTCTCTCCTGTTTTTTTTTTCCTGCCTCAGTAGTTATTCCCTCTTTCTCCGACAAAGTTACATAGATCTCGGCACGGATGTTGACCGTAAAAATTCAGGTTCGATCGTACGCGCGCAAAAGTCGTTTGTTTTCATTGTACGAGAAGAATCTAGGGGTGAAGAATGTAACTCTCTTACCTGCTTCTGGGTAACATCCCTTAGGCCGTGAGAATGACAAACTCTGGTCTCTCGTAAATAGGTACTAGTTGCATCTGTCATTTTTCATTTCTTTTAACGTTATGTAAGGTATGGTTTTTGCTAATATTCCACGAGTAGTATATATATATATATATATATATATATATATATATTCTTTTTTACTTGGGAAGTAATTTTACGTTGTAGTCGTAGAATAAACAAAACGTCGTAAGTAATTTTTGTCTTTTCTCATGAACCTTACGTAAAGAAAAATAAAAGAGAAAGAGAGAGAAAGAGAGACAGAGAGAGAGAGGATATCGTGTAAGTGGAAGGAACGAAGGCATATCATCCCCTCTGTTTCATTCTACCATCTTACCACCGTGCAACACCATAAATCACCTCGACAAATTTAATTATCCTGCTGTCTGCGATAAAGCTCGGCGCACATCCTCCTTGTTGTCTAACTTCACCTATCTAGCAAGCCCTTAAGCCTTCCGCTTCTTCCTTCGGCCAGGTTCTACCCTGTTCTTATGGAAAATCCATGAAGGATGTAACGGATCGTTACTTACATATCTACGGATTGCGTAACTTAATTATTCCGGACGATTAATGTTCTTGTCTGCTCGCGTTACGTCGTTACAACCAAAGCAATTTTACTAATTAATTTCTTTTTTTTTTTTTTCTTTTTCTTTTCTTTTCTTTTCTTTTTTTTTTCTTTCAGTTTCCGTAGTAGTTTACTAAGTTAACATCATTTCAACGCATATTTTTTACCGAGGGAAGAGAGATTTCCCTTACGTTAGGGCTTTATCGTTCTCTTTATCTTTGTTTCGAATAGGATCTTGCAAAGGATTTGTTGATCCTTCGATTAGAAAGGATTTAACGATACGTTGTGTTCCCACAATTAGTCGAAATTGAGGTTTATCCAGAGGGAACCGTGCAGTTACCTCCTCTTCGATAGCTTTACCGAGATTAGTGTTAATGACGACGATAGTTTGGTTAATATTAAATAGCTCAGATAGAAGATCTAAGTAAATGTTGGAAGAACTTAATGAATATTGAATTGATTCTTTATTCGATCTCTATATTTTATTATATTTTTCTCGCTAAAGATTTAATATATTAATTCTACGTTGGTAATATGGAAAGGAGCGAACTTTCTTTTATATTATACAAAAGTGATCGTGTTTAAAGAAACCCAATGAATACTTGGACTTCGTTCCAAGCCAAGTTCGAAATTCAAGTTGAATTCCCTTCGAAAGCTGCTGGAAACTGGCTAACTCACCTTTCGTTGGAGAGCTTAAAGCTCGATCGCTATTAACCGTTCGGGATAAAGCACGACTGTCCGACGGTTCTTATCTCTGTCCTCCCTATGAGATAAATCTCTGAACGGAGAGAACCACAGTAGCAGTAGCAGTAGCACTAACAGTACTACCAGCACGACCAATAGCACCAGTACCAGTACCAGTACCAGTACCAGCACCAGTACCAGTACCAGTACCAGTACCAGCACCAGTGTCAGCGTCAGCGCCAGCACCAGCAGCATGCACTGGCGAGAATCTATCGATTACCGTTCACGGATTAGGTTCACGCGAATAGTGCATTCCGTTATCGCTTAGAGTGCAGAGAGACGTGTCGAGAGTCCGATAGCTTACCTTCTTCTCTCGAAGTGAACGTTCCTTTCGCGATTAGAATGTACAATTTAGTAGGAGTTTGCGTTCTAAGGAGTTCGCTCGATCTTTCGATCTAAGGACGATCGATATTTTCTTTCCTTTCTATTCTTTCTTTTCTTTCTTTTTTCTGTCCTTTTTCTTTTTTAGTTTTTTTTTTTTTTGTAGATTCTTCCTTTGCCCCATTTTGTTGAAACGGACGGCAAGAATATTTTTAAAAATCTACAAGAAATTATCTAAATATCACGAGATAAGCAAATACGTAGATAATATACGTACGTGCGTATTTAGAGGTACGTACATACGTACGTTCTTTCCTTTCTATCTCATTATCTCGAATTCTTCCCGCTCCCTTTTTTCTCTTCATTGAAATCATAACCGCCCCCGCTGGAGATTGGCATAAGGCAACTCGAGCAAACCGCTCCCTCATTGTCGTGCCGCTGGGCCGCTCGCATTATAATACAATTTTCAGTAGTTCTAGCCGAGTAGTACTCGAGGGAACGAGATCGAGAGAGAGAAAGAGAAAAAGAAATAAAGAAAGAGAAAGAGAGAAAGAGAGTGCATTGGGGGTAGGTAGGTAGGTAGGTAGGTAGGTAGGTAGGTTAGCTAGGTAGCTAGGTAGCTAGGTAGCTAGGTAGGTAGGTAGGAAGGAAGGTACGCGTGTACGGGTATGAAGTGAACCGGTGGCAGGCAACACAATGCGCCATATCAAACAAAGCTGCTGCGCACGGGACTTCCATAGAAGTGTGGGTGGGTATGCGAGGTGTAGTATTACTCATTCAAATGATCCTCTCTCTTTCTCTCTCACTCTACCCTTCTTCTCTCTTCCGTAGTGCTTTTAATCCATCCAGGCATTCACATCTTCTATACTCCAGTTAAATAAAGAGTCCTACTCGAGCGTGCTCCTGTTGCGCGTAAGCTCGGCGAGCTTTTTCCATGTACTCTGTATGTGTGTGGTTAAGAGAGAAAGACAGAGAGAAAGACAGAGAGAAAGATAGATAGAGATAGAGAGAGAGAGAGAAAGAGAGAAAGAGAGACACACATCTCGCAAACCCCTTTTGCCTAGATTTCATTTTGGAAGCAACGACGGTGGTGGTACTACTGCTCTCTCTCTCTCTCTCTCTCTCTCTCTCTCTGTCGTTCTTCTCTTTCTCTCTCTCTCTCTTACTCGAGAGCTTCCTCCTCAGTCGTCCATTGTACTCGACAACTTTTTCCCCATTATTCGAGTCACATATCGAGGACGTGCGCCGGTGCCGCTGGCATGGGACTGAATTTCGTCGTAGTTTTTTCTTCCTTTCTTTTATTTTTTCCTTCTTTCTTTCTTTCTTTCTTTCTTTCTTTCTTTCTTTCTTTCCTTCCTTCTCTTTCTTTCTCTTTTTTTATTCTTCTTCTTCTTCTTCTCCTTCTTTTTTTTTTCTATTCTATTTTTTTTTATTATTTGATTCTTTATTTGTTCGTACGAGAGATCGAAAGCCCACGTGTGTGAGTACTTCGATTGATTTCCAAGCTCCTATTATTCTATCTATCTATCTATCTATCTATTTATCTATCTATTATTCATTAGAACTGTTTTCATTAGAAATGCTGTTATTAATGGTCTTGCTTAACCAGGATCAATCCTTTCAGGAATGTTTGCTATTTCGACTTTTGTGAAGAATTTTATGGAATGGCAATATATATATCTTTCTCTCTCTCCTTTTTTTTCTTTCTTTCTTTCTTTCTTTCTTTCTTTCTCAAAGGTTACTGACTCGGTTTTTCCTTACGTCGATCTCTCGTCAATATACTCGCCACGCACGAAGCTTTCTCCTTGAGTTTTCCAGATTTCTTTAGGATTCGGTGGTCACTCAGGAAAAGCGATTTTGAAAGAGGACTTCCGAGTCCCACTAATACCATTGTACACGTTCAACTCGTCCTAAACGCGGTAAAGTGTTTCCGTTCCGTTCCATTTTATTCCCTTATTCTTTCTCCCTTTAGTTTACTTTTCTTTCTTTTACGCATCGAAGGCGAAAGATCGGCAGGAGGTTTGGACCCTTTTTGCCGGATACCTCGTAGAAATTCTTCCATCTACGAGAAACCTAGACTACGGATTTTAATCCTTTGTCGTTTGGACAAATTCTTGGAAGGACATTTTGAAAAAAGGCAGCCTTTACAGTAGAGAAAATCGGTTACCTTTTTCTCATTCAAATTCGCAGCAGGATTTTTCTCAGGTCGATCTTTAAAACCGATCGACCGTAAGGTCGACGAGGATCAGGGAGAATCCTTCGTATTCTTTAACAATATCTCCTTTTTGCTCTTTTCATAAACATTTGACGTCTCTCGGTCTATCTCTTTCTCCTTCTCTTTCTCTTTCATATATTTTGTCATCCGCTTAAACAAATAATTTTTTTTTCTCTTTCGCCATTGGAAAAGAATTCTCTCGGAAGGAGAGAAAGAATATTTGTCCCTTTTTAATAAAGCACTCAATCACGTTGGAAATCTGATCTGTGAGGACACGCGTACGATGGTTCTGCGAAAATGAAGTCTCTCTTCTCGGTCGCTATTTTCATCTCGTTTGAGATGAAATAAAATTCGGACTGCCGTAGAATTTTGGACTCGTGCGGATCGTAAGGATTATCATGGTGTGCACGCGGCAAACGGAATACGCCCCTGTTCTATGGGGTTGTCCATTATTGTTGCGCTTAACAGACGATGAAAACGCAAATTGGCCGGTGTGATTGTGACGGGTGCAGACGCGAGCCACGTGCATACCCTGCTTTAGCTGTTGTGGTTCTTTATAATCATTAATACCTACAACATTTTCGAGGATTTAAAGGATATCGGGATAAATCGGGTTAAATTTTTATCGAACAAGTTCAAAAAGAAATATATTAATGTTTCGCATTTCGTAGTGTAGTAGAACTCGTGTAAGTACATGAGTTGTTTGGACAATGATTTTCTTATTTTTTGGCTCTGTTTTTTCTTTTCTTTTTTATATATCGCAAACATTGCTTTTGTAACTTAATACAATCTCGTCACATTTCCCGTACATGTACTTAGATATATAATACATTCACGAGAGACTTTAACGCGAGCAGATCCAAAAATCGCAGCATCTCTTTTACAAAGGACCTATCGGATCAGGGGGTTGATCGTTCCCATCGGTAGCATACCCCATGTCCATCGTCGAAGTACGACCAATGGTGTTTACAAAAGTCACCACCAGATGACAGGGGTGAATCGTGGAATAACATCGTGAGCGTTTCTCACACAGGGTGCCTTCCATTGTCATTTTCTCTCTCTCTCTCTCTCTTTCTGTACGTGGCTGTTCGCTTTTCCAATGAAGAGAAAAGGGATGCTTAGAGGGGTGAAAAGAGGCGTCTACGATCCGGTGCAATCCCCTTCTTACCACCACCCTACAAACCACCCCTACTGTTTGCGAAGTCGACCGTAATGTCTATCGTTGATAAGCATTAGCTAAAAGCTGAAGTATGAATTAGTTAATAGCTTTTGGTAATTATTATTATACTTAATCTCGTAGGTACGATTTTTGTTATCGATTTTTTAATTTCTCTCTCTCTCTCTCTCTCTCTCTTTCTTTTTTTTCCACAAAGATAAGCACCCTAGGCATCTGCAGGATAATATCATCGCGACCCCTTACATGACCGATAACTAACGAAAGTCATTGATAAAAGTCCCGCAATGTACAGATTCGATCGATTAAATATATCTAATCGCGCATTAATCCAAAGTAATCATTCTCAAAGTCGTTTGCGAACTCTCTGTTATCACAGAAACGTAGATACATCATAATCCTTTGTCTTTCTTTTTTTTTTGTTTTTGTAATTTTTTTCATTTATTATTTTTTCTTTTTTATTTCAAAAAGATCAGAGCGTTTTAATCTTCGAGTTCGGTACGATATTGATTTGCATTTCTCGGAAAAGGCGATAAAGAACGATAGATGTAAAGGCCGGTTGATCCGCGACGCCGATGACAACGTTCGTGCGTGAACACGATAAACCTCGCGTACGATTAAATTCCCGTTGATAATCGATACGAGCGAATGTCGTAGATTTTAATCCTCGATTAGACGAGTTTTATACAAAACTTTTCTCTTCTCGGGTATTCGATTCAACGTTAGATAGGTACATAGATAGAACTATTTTTAAAAACGTTAAGCGTTTATCGCTACGCGCGCGAAATAATCGTGAGTTTTTATTCTTTCTTTTCTTTCTTTCTTCCTTCCTTTTTTTCGTATACATAAATTGATTATCAATCTCTCGAACGATGATTCGAGAACGATGTATCGAAATATATTAGGAAAATAAATAACTAAGCAAGTAGTATTTAATGGGTATGTATAAAATATGACGTAATATTCATCCCCCTAGCAAGCACTTTGTATTCCGAATAAAATTTTCGTCGATCGGTTAAAGATGGTCGGACGGTCGGTCGGTCGGTCGGTGGAATTGAGAGGGTGGTAGGTTGATGGGAGTGAGAGGTGAGAAGTGAGGGGGTGGTGGTGATGGTAGTGGTGGTTAGAGTTAGAAGAGGGGTCCTCGGAGAACGCGAACGGGAATCTAACTCGAGTGAAGTGGCGGCGTTGGAGTGGAGCGGAGCAGCTGATTCGATCATGATAATTCCTCGAATGAAATTTACCGCCAACCATCACGCACATACTCACATCAGTAGCGTATCTCGGACGCGCTTTCGAGGGTGCTTTCGGTTGGATACCGTCGAGGGATGCTCGGCAAGGGTGCCAATCTAATAATACCAATTGACTTCGGTGGCCGGACGAATGCTCGATTTGCGGTCTCGTAACCCTCGTCTTACACCTTGCTTTCTGCCTTTTTCCATTTGCCCGTACGCGATATAGGATGAGTTTAAATCGTTTTATCGTTTTATCCACGTGTTCCATTATCGTCACGTCAATTTATTTTATTTACCGGGACGTAAATGATATTATAACGGGAATTAATTTAACAATGGAAAATGATCTATATGCTTATGTATCCAATAATCGATCGTAATAAGTATATATTTATTTATAATTTTCTTTTTTCCCTTTTTATTCCGATACATTCTAATCAACATATTTTATGATACTTGCTACTCGAATCCATCGGAATGATAAGGCATACACTTTTTTGTAGTGACTGTCAAGGCGAACGATGAACGATCACCCATCATCGAGACCCTTTTGCCCATTACCGCCCTTTCCTAGTCCGTACAGGGCTACGAACCGCGGCCCCGTCATTTTCAGGCCAGAGACGAGCAACGTAATGGAAACTACGATAACTTCGATAAAACGTTCCTCTCCAATCTTCCTTCCCCTCATCTTTCTTCTCTCCTCCCTATGAATTAGATACATATGGAAACTTTTGTTCTTTCCTGTTTTTTTCTTTTTTTTTTTTTTTCAATTATTCAAGCGGTTCTCTTAAGTATAATTTATCTAACGAGATTAGATCGTACATGCTTTTAAATTCACTTTTGTAATATCTTCGAAGGTTTCGATTTGATCGACCGACGACAAGCTTAAAGTCTCTCTGGCAAACGCATTAATTTTCAAACGGAAACGAAGTCATTGAGCATACACGAGCCTCTTCGCCCTTGTCTGTTTCCACCATCCCCCTATTTCTCTCTCTCTCTCTCTCTCTCTCTCTCTCTTTGTAGCTGTTCGTTACCCCTCCAGCTTCACGGGTTTCTCTCCTGCTCTTCGTTATGCACCCTCCTTTAGTTAGTCGACATGTTGCTCGTATTGTCGATAGTTTCGAACGTGTATCGGGGCGCAGCGCGTAAAACTGGCACGCTTGGACGGATCCGAAAACGTCGAAAGCCAGATGGGTGACGGATGTGTAACCGGCATAACAGGAGATGCGTTCTTACGAAATGACGAATCGCGGTAGAAAGTTTTCGTTCGAAAGAGGGTCGGCTTTGCTCTAAAATAAAATCACTCTTTATATTTTCACTTTGATCATTTCCCATTTTTTTTTTTCTATATTACGAATCGAATAAAATGATTTCTAGTGATAGTTTAACGTATCACAAAAGAAAGAATCTTATTACGAAATTATCTTCGTCGTTTAATTCTTAGAAGATTAGCAGGATATTTATAAACTGGTATCTATCCGTATATTATTTCTTTTCTTTTCTTTTCTATCTTTTTTTTCTCTCTCTCTTCTTTTCTATCTATCTATCCTTCGGAGATTTTTTTCGGAAGCATCAACAGCTGTCATCCTTCTGTCAAAAGTCGCACGTATTACCTATCCCTAAGAAATAGTGCTTCATTGTCGCCTCACCTCGATCTTTATATATACGATACAAAGTGCAAGAAAAAAATTGTACCAATGGTCTCTTTCGTTTCGACGGAGATAAAGAGAGAAAAGGAGGAAGAGAAAGAAAGAGAGAAAGAAAGAGAAAAAGAGATAGAGATACAGAGAAAAATGTGCATTCCCCTCTGAAACTTAGTCCTGGAAGTAACACCTCGAACGTATATACAGAAGGGGAATTTCTCTCTCTCTCTCTCTCTCTCTCTCTCTCTCTCTTTCTTTCTTTTTTCTCTCTCTGTTTCCCTTCGGTCGACTCTTAAGGGGGTCCGCTCGGTTTGATCCGACGTGTCCCGGTGTACCCTCCAGGCCAGGACACGTATAATAACGTAACAATGGCTGCCGTGAGCACGTTAGAAAAATACTCGTCATTGTGAACGGGACTTGTGAGCTTGTGCCTCCAGAGCATTCTTCTATATAGGTATATATATATATGTATGTGTATGTGTATGTGTATGTATGTATGTATCGGGTGTACGTATGCGGATAGTAGAGTATTTGCGCGAGAACGCAATCGACAGTCATCATCCAAGCTAATGGTGTTTTCAAAAACAATATCTTGGGTACGGTGTAGTCAAGGGTCGTCGAAATCGCTTCCGCGTGCTGATTTTGCTTCTCTTGTATGGTGTATATGCACCACGTGGGTAGTATTAAAGAGTCAATTCTTTCGGAGTGTGTTTTCCCAAGGATCTATTAGAATTTCATGATATTTTTAGGGTGGTTGCATCAATGAATAACGGCTTAGATATGGCAAGGAATTTATAAGTGAAAACATTTTCATTTTGTTTTCTTTTTTTCTTTTTTCTTTACCTTTCGTTTGTTCACATTCCTTCTCTCTCTCTCTCTCTCTCTCTCTCTCTCTCTCTCTCTCTCTCTCTTTCTCTCTGTCTGTCTTTTTCTTTCTTTCTGTCTTTTCCTTCCTCGTTTTAATCCGATCGAACAAGAAGTAATATTTCACCTTAGATCGTTTTTGTATTAGCTCGATACGACGAAATGATCGTTTAAATTCGATCCGAATCGGAGAGTTAAGGATTAATTAGCCAAACGGGAGTGATCGGAAACGCTTTACGTCTTCATTACGTGGGAGAATTCCTTTGCAGGTGTTTCAGTAGGCCGTGACGGCGTTCGAATAATTTCACGTAATCCGATCACGTATAGGTAGATACCTACCTTGATACGTTGCTCACTGACTTAAGAAATTTCACCCAATAGACGTTTTGAACATCCTGAACGATTCATTCTCTTTCACGGACACATACACAATCTAATACACATCTTCTATTTTAATTAACGTTTTACCGAGCGTCGTCTTGCTTCGATTGGCTATCGCCAAGAGATCGGTGCCCGTCCTTAATTCGCTTTAATTAAATAACAGTAGGAAAGGAAGGTAATACGTCAACCTGCGCGAAGATCTTACGCATTTTTTATTCAACATACAATATATATATATAGTCAGTCAGTCGCACGGATAATGAGGACTCGCCAAGGTGAATCAGCATTAACGACCGGTATACTCCAAAGCTCTATATATGTATATATATATATATATATATATGTACATATATGTATGTATAGGCTTGAAAATGGAAAATGGCTGGTGTGTTCGGCTTCCATGTTGATATCGTGTAAGGGAATTCCTCTTACCGGAAGGTTCCACCTTTCGTCGTCCTCCTCTTCCTCTTTTTCCTTCTCCTCCTCCTTCTCTTTCTCGAGTCCCTCTTGCTCCCGTAATTTCACGATCTACACCGTGCTATATCATTTCCGTCGTCGTCCTCGTCGTTGTCTTTGTATCATGCTTCTCTCTCTCTCTCTCTCTCTCTCTCTCTCTCTCTCTCTCTCTCTCTCTCTCCTTCCTTTACTCCCTAATTCGTGTAGTTTACGCGCTAGTGTTTACATATGATTAGGGTCAGAACGTTCTTCGCGAATACATTTAGTAGTTATATACAGATATACGTATATGTTTATATATATATATCTGGGTCTCTGTAAGTATTATACTACAGTCTACGATGTAATATAGGAGTCCGTAATTTTGCCAGTAAGGTCACAACGTCGTACTCATCCGTTGCTCTCCTCCTGAGTTGGTTATTTGGTAAGCTGAACAACGCCTGAACACGCTTCGAGGGTAAGGTACACTACTGGCATTTCAATAAGCGTCGTTATATTCTCGTCAAATCTTCTTTCGAAGCTCTTACCAAAGTAGATAATTTTGTAAAAGTTGATAAATATAGGGATTTCGGTTTCCATCTACTAACATTATTAATTTCTATTAATTCTTTTTTTTTCTCATTTCGAGGCATACTCCGTCGCGTTAATTTTTACACCGAGATTTCTTTTATATTTTTACGTACATATATTTTTCTCTTTTTCATTTTTCGAACATATTTGTATACGCTTACATGTATACGTACATATACAAATAACGAATAAAATAATTTTCGTTCGGAGACCACACGCGTGGAAATATTCAGGATAATCGTTTCTGGGGTCCTTTCGAGGACGGACAATAAAGAGAAGAAAGAGGCCGACGGTCGACCTTGGAACGGTTTCCACGAGCTGCTTCGCAAAACAAACGAAGGGATCCCAGATTTTTCACTTTTATATATCCGCGTCAGAGAAACAGGCTCGGTTCGAGGAAGATCTCGCTTATCTACACCACCGGCGCCTTCTACTCTTCCTCGACTGGATCAACAAACTCTGCTGGATGTCATCGACTTTCTCTTCCCTCTATCTTCCTTCCTCGTGTTTTAAGAGTTCGAGTACGACCGTTATCACGAAGAAAGTTCGGTAAACAAACGTGCTGATTTCAAAAGGGTCTCCCTTCGTAGATTTGCTATCGCCGAATTTATAACGTAAGGGACTATATCTGTGTAAGTCGATTTGTACGATTTCGTGGATTACACGGATGGAAACTGGATTTAGAGGGGAAAAAAAAAAAAAATAGAAAAAAAAAGAAACAGAAAAAAAAAGAACTTTGGTATCGATCCCTCGGAAAATCTTTCAACAAATTTATCTTGCTTTTTAAGATTACAATTGATAGAGAAGAGGTTCCAGCGATAAAAGGGGATGATGAGGAGGAAAGAGGGGAGGAAGAGAAGATCTCTAGTTATTAATTTTTCGACGTGTTTAATTATTACGATAATACCGAATCCTCTTGATGCAGAACTTAATTAATTGGCTGATACGTTTAAGTAGAAATTTAGAACGTTTATTAAATTTTAGCAATGGGATAAAGATTTAACACTCTCTTTAACAGATCGACCGCGAAAGGAACACGAGAGCGTGTCTTTGACGAAGCACCGATGCGTAGATTAACAAAACGGGTAACAAGCGAGAGATTTCACGCATGTGCACCCCCGAATGAAGAATCAAGCGTCCCGCGTGTCGCCCGGATATGGGTTGACCCATGAGCCACGTAACCGTAATAATAACGTGCCTGAAGTATTCGGGGTAAGGGGGTGTTCACCAACAAACCAGCAACACCACGGTGGTCTTGGTCTTCTTTCACAATAGACTCCAAAAAGCAAGAGAGTGAGAGCGAAATAGAGAGAGAGAGAGAGAGAGAGAGAGGCAACTTAGCAGGGGGTAGATCGTTCAAGGTTCGCCTGTAAAATGTACAATATCGTCGAATTTCATTATCGATGTAATAATGGAGCCTTGATTCGGTGCAGAGAGCAAAGCTCGTTGCTCTTTGTCCTGTTTCGTGGCACCCTGCGAGGTCTCTTTCTGTCTCTCTCTCTCTCTCTCTTTCTCTCTCTCTCTTTCTCTCTAGGGATTGTAAAAACGAATCCTGAAATTCGAGACACGATACCGATCTTCTCTGTTATGTTAATCAAGCCAATAGCAATTGTTCTTTTTCTCCGGTTAGGTCAGACGCGTTCCCAGCTGAGCTAACCCTTGTAATTCTTTATTTCTTTAACATAACAAATAATTAATTATCGATCATAGAAATGTGTTGGGAAATCTCAAAAGTGGCAAGATTAAGTACCGTCTGTGAATTTATTTCCGGTTTGATGTTCCTAGAGTAACATTAGAGGAAACGCTATCGGAGTAGCTAATTTCGCGGCTTGATTTCTCCGAATCAATGTGTAAAGAGGAACAGAGAGAGAGAGAGAGAGAGAGAGAGAGAGAGAGAGAGAGAGAGAGAGAGAGAGAGAGAGAGAGAGAAGTAGGAAAGCTCGGGCAACTCTGGACAAAGTCGGCGAACTGAACACGTTGAGAAAGAGAGAAAGGGAGAGGGACGGGAAATCCACCCCATGGCGTCGGCTGCAAACGGCGATCGTGTCGTGTCAAAACTTCGTTCCGCCTGTCAACCGGTCGTTGCTTCTCTCCGGTTCCTTCGGGCCGGCCGTATCGTTTCTCTCTGATATTCATTTCAACCGAATTAAATCGACTTCCATTCGGTTCTAATATTGTACAGGTTGAATGATCTTTAATGAAAATTCATGAAGATATTATTTCGCAATTCCGTTACTAATTTTAATGAAAGAAAAAAATAAAAATAAATTAAAAGACAGAAGTATGTATATATATTTATATATTTCTTTTTTATAAATATATATACGATGCAGAAAAGACGCGAGATATTCGAGTTATCCTAAGCGATAAGATCTCTGCTATACCGGAAGGGGGACCCGTCTTGTCTCGCATAAATATTATCCTCAAACAGTCCGAAACGTTAAACATTCTCGGTCGATAGGGCCAGGACACGAAGTTTGTGTACAGAAGCGCTCGTTCAACTCCGACCTATCGTCGCTTGCTCGTGTTTGGGAAAAATGTTGAAAGAAGGGCGCTTTGCGTGAACGCTTTCGAACGATGCCTGGGTTCTCTATGGTGGCTTACCTGAAACTAGACGGGAAAAACTGAGTTGAATCGATTTAGAGAGAAGGAGAATTTGCAAGGAAAGCAGCTGACTAGCGATTTCTCTCTTTCTCTCTCTTCTCTTCTCTCCCTTTTTTACGGGAAGAAAAACGGGTAAGAGGGTTCCATAAGAATCCGATCGTTTTTTTCTTTCCTTTTTTTTTTCTCCTCTTCTTCTTTTTTTTTTCAAGGATCCTTTAGAGAGAAGAAGGGTAGGAAAGATTTCGTTAGTTCGAGATCGACTAGAATCGTGATTCCCTTCCAGCTCGACGGAGACACTCGATCGTAACCACGAAAATCGTCGTCGTAGTCGTCGTAGTCGTCGTAGTCGTCGTCGTCTTCGAACGATCCACGCTGACGACCGTTGAATTTCGACGATTTGTTTGTCGGTCTCGCGATTCAAGCTCGTTCGGACGTGCAAGAGAAGCATCGGGGAAGATAGGAGGAGAGGGCCAGTGTAGCAAGCAGCATCTGTTAAGCAGTCTAAACATCCACCGATGCGTCTCGTCTTTTCTCTCTTTCTTTCTTTCTTTCTTTCTTTCTTTCTTTTTTTCTTTCTCTCTCTTTCTCTCTTTCTATCTATCTATCTATCTATATCTTTTTCGTGACGCGCTCGCTTTGAACTTGAAATCGAACGCGAAGTTAAATTCTCCGCGTGCGTTCGTCTGGAAAAATTCTCTGGAAAATAACCGAGGAATCGGTCGAACGGATTGATTCGACGCGTAGAGCTAGATGGTGAGTCACGCGACCTGTTACCAGTGAGAACCGTCTGTACTCTGAATGGAAAAAGAAAACAAGAAAGAAAAAATATTATTCCTGAAGAAACATTGACACGTTATAATAATAATAATAATAATAATAATAATAATAATAATAATAATAATAAAAATAAAAATAATAGTAATGACGATGACGACGACGACGATGATGATAATGATAATGATGTTGATAATAAAATCAAAGAATGATTACACCAGGACAAAGTTGAGATAATTCCGATCATATTACCAATCACGCAACATATCGTCGATAGATCCGCACGTCCACGTTACGGCTACGTCCAGACACATATTCATACGTCTACAAAACTGAATAATTCTTGATACGTTTTCGATCATGAGAAAATTCCTGAGAGAATGCATAACTTTGAAGGGGTATGGAGAAAGCAAAGCTCGTCCACGATTTCCGTGATTTTCCATAGTGTCGAACTAGTTTAACGCTAAGTTTGACAAGTATCAAATTAAAGAAGAAAGAAAGAAAGAAAGAAAAAAAAAGAATAAAGAAGAAGAAGAAGAAGAAGAAGAAGAAGAAGAAGAAAGAAAAAACAAAATAATAATAATAATAATAATAATAATAATAATAATAATAATAATAATAAAATCACTTACTCCCAAGACAAGATTTCAATTATCCATGAGCCACGAGTAAATAATAATTATAATAATCGAACGATTTGCCCGATGAATAAATTTTATTATCGCAAAAATATTAAGTTCGAACGGTCGGGGATCGTCACCTCGAACGATAAGATGGAGTTTATCGCTGCTTCGTGTAAACAGAATAGCTCGGAACACAGGGAGCGACACACTCTACTCCGAGCCACCTACGACGAGGCCTACGTTCAAGTCGCGAACTCGCACGCGAGCTAATGGTCGCGTGGTGCAATTACCCAGCGTGACTTGCATTCTGCACCCTAACGTCGGAGGTGACCCGCTCTTCTAGTCCTCCTCTTTGCGTTCCTCTCCTCTCCCCTCCCCTCCTATACTCTTCCTACCGCATGAATTTTCGCATTCACCCTTCGACCGTGTCCGACGATCTATTCTTTCCTCCTATTTTTTTTCCTTTTTCTTTCTTTCTTTTTTTTTTCCTTTTTTTTCTTTCTTTCTTTCTTTCTTTCTTTCTGTTTTTTTCCCCCCTTCTTTTCTTTACTCCTAGCCGATCGATATTATAGTTCGACCGTGTAAGGCCGCTGCTAAAGTCGACGGTGACTCGAAAATTTTCTTAGCTAGCCGGCCGGCCAAAGCATTATCCGTGTGTGATGTCTATCTATAGATATCTCTTGATTTCTTTTATCTATTTCTTTTCTTCTTCTTCTCTTTATTTATTATTTCTTTCTTCTTCTCTCTCCTTTTTTTTTTTTTTCGTTCCATCTCATTACTCTTTCATTTTTATAAATACAACGAGATTATAGCCTTTATCACGCTGGCAATGTATATAGGAATGACAAAATTGGAAAAGAACACTTTAAAGGGAGGATGAGTAAAGAGCGAAAGGAATCTCGCGCGGTCGTAAAGTTTATCGTTGTCAACGAGTGAAAGAAGAAAGAGAGAAAGAGAAACAGAAACAGAAAGAAAGAGAGATCTAGAGGATTGTCAAAATAGCCGATCTTTATGTCGTTTTTATAGTCGCTCATTCGGTCTCGTTACGAGCGTGAAATCCTAGCTCTTCCGGGGGACAAGCAACTCGCTGTTGCTTCTTTTTCTTCATCCTCATCCTCATCCTCATCCTCATCCTCCTCTCGAAGAATTTTTCAAAAAATTCTTTCTCCTTCTCTCCTTTTCTCTCTCGCGACCGCAACCACGCCTGTGGCTCTGAAGGGTCCCGAAACACATGGCGAGCAAACGGTCCTCCGGAGAAAGACTTTTACCCCACGGGGGGCCCACGTGGCTTTTCAACGACGTGTGTAAGCCGTCCTAGGGATTCTGACGAGTACGGGTTTCGAGTTACGTTTCCTCGAGAAGGAGAAGGAGGAGACGAGGGAAAGCGTTTCTAGGAAAAATCATCGTTGGTTTCAACCTGAAACAATTTTTCAATTTTTATGGAATCGAATTACTAGTATCGCGATTGGAACATTTTCGTGATAATTTATGGAGGATTATTAGAAATTAAAAATGAAGAAGAGAGAGAGAGAGAGATGATGATGATGATGATGATGACGACGATCGTTACGTCGTCTATTATTATACGATCTATTTCTTATTTTTTGATAACGATAATCAAAGTTTTTTTATTATTTATATACGTTAGCAGAAACTTATGTTAGAAAGATAATAACGGAGTTACGTAGAAATAATAATAGTAATAATAATAATAATTATTATTATTATGAAGTTAATGCTTTCGTTCTTAGACAACGTAAATGAATATTTATTCTATTTATGAGATAGATAACCACGTGAATAGGAAAGCAGGTGTTTTATCTGAGTTTCATTAACGTATTTTTAAATTCGACTCTGTTATCTTGAATTTTCAATTGGATTTTTCGATCTTTATAACCTTTTTGCAATTCTTCAGATAAAACATACATCTCAAAAGAAAGATAGATAAAAAGAGAGAGAGAGAGAGAGAGAGAGAGAGAGAGAGAGAGAGAGAGAGAGAGAGAAAAGAAACGAAGCGAGATATCCCTTGAACGTGTTCGGTGGCCATAATAAAGATCGGACTCGATCAGCTCGATGAATTCTTAATTGGAAGGACGACGTTACGTGCTCGTAAAAGGAACGGGGCTATGATAAATGCTCGATAATAAAGATATCATGTGCTAAGGAATTTAATGATACGGGCAACGCACGGAAACGGAAGGACCGTTTTGCGACGATCGTTATTCTTTTCTTCTTGGAGTGAATTTTTCTCGGACATTTTTCTTTTCTGTTTCTTTTTCCTTTCTTTTTCTCTTCCTTTTTAAGAGAGCACACCTTTTTCTTTCTCCTTTCCTACGATCTAATCGAATCTAACTCCTATTCTAATTTATAAAGAGGGCAACGGAGACAGAAAAAAGAAACGAAAAAAAAAAAGAAAATATAAAAAAAAAAAAGAATAAAAAAGCATAGCGCGAGAGCTCGTATTTCTTCTATTCTTGACAAGTGAAAGAAAAGGGAAAGGAAAGATAAATAATAGACGGACGAACGATAAGAGGGATAAGGAAGAATGAAAAGAAGAAGAAATGGAAATGGTAAAAGGAAAGAAAAAAAGACTAGGGTTCGAACTCGGACGATCTTCGTTGTTATGGTGCTAATCGGGAATTAATTAAATTTTATGTCGCGCTGTAAACGTTTATAACTTTACCTTTAGGAGCCAGGTGTTTTATTCTTTGGTGTTCCTGCGCGTGCCAGTTACAGTGTCATTCGAAGACGGCTCGAATGGCTTTGTCGAATCGTTCTCTAGTTCGTAACGATAATAATACGTAGACAGATATATACTTTATTTTCGTCGTTTATTTAATAATAAATAATGTCGAATATAGCTTAGACTTGAGATTCTTTTTAAATGAATAAAACATGTCTATTATATATAGATATTTTTATATCTAAAAAATATAAATATCATGCTCGAGATAAATTTAGGTTCATATCAGTGTCTCTCTCTCTCTCTCTCTCTCTCTTTTTCTTCTATAATTCGCGGTTTGGCCGCGTTTATTGGAGGTTCTTCGGAGGTTCCTATTATGTCGACGTATTTGCATAGCGTAGAGGAGTGTCGAGAAGAGGATAGGTGCGATACTGTACGCTCACGAGTATATGTCTTTGGATTATAAGCTGTTGCAACCGTATTTACAACGAGGATACGAGCCTCCCGTGATAAGGGATTGCGCAAGTTTAGCGTGGTAGCGACGCTCCATTAATCCGTTGCTGTGCTGCAAACGATCCACGTGGCGCGTCTAGCTCGTTACGAGCCACAATCATGGTCACAATCTTCCAGAATTTTTCTTTTCCGTCTCGTCGAGTGGATAACGTTAAAGAGCGACAAAATCAAATACAATAAAATAAATCAATAAATAAATAAGTGAACGAAGTTCGTGCTTTGAATTATTAGGAAGCATACGTCGTTAATGATGATCGATTACATATATATTTTTAGTACGCGTATCTCCTCACTTTCTCTTTCCTTTTTTTTTTTTTTTTCGTTCGATCCTTTCAATCTTTTAATCTTCTTCTTCTTCTTCTTCTTCTCTTTCTTTCTTTTTTTTTTTTTGTTGTTCTCTCTCGATTTTCTGATTGAGTGAAACTACCGTATTGATATTTATCACTAAAACGCATCTGCTTTACATTTCATTCGGGCGTCTTATCTAAAGGAAATAAGAGTACCTCGTGAAATAATAATCGAACGCGACGAATTTTCCAAACAAACCGTTCGCAAATCCGTACAAATAAACCGAACCCACGTAGGATTGACGTCGGAGAGGAAGGACGATAAGGGAGAGAACGAGATACAGAGAGAAAGAGAGAGAGAGAGAGAGAACGAGAAAGAACGAAAGAGAGATAGAGATTCATACATACATACATACATACATACATACATACGTACGTACGTACGTACGTACATACATAGATACATAGATAGATAGATAGATAGATAGCGAGAGAAAGAGAGAAAGAGAGAGAGAGACAGAGAAAAAAGAAAAAAAAAGAAAAAAAAAAGAAAGAAAGAAAGAAAGAAAGAGAGTAAAGAAGTCGATGGCGTGTCGCAAGCGTAACTGGCATTCTCGGTTAAGTGGGAATGGGCGATGGTTCGTTAGGCAGAGCAGTTTTTCAGCGTTCGCCTGGAGGAGTTTTTCGAGGAGGCAGTTGCGAGGCGAGAAGAAGGAGATCGGTAGAAGGAACGAGAAGGGTGAGAGGAGAAGGGGTCGGGTCAGGATGGTGAACGAGGGGGGTTGGGAGGAGAGGGAGGTTCATCTCTTGCGCGTGGCTCTACTCTCTTTCTATCTTTCTTGCTCTTTCGTTTCGTGGTCTTTCCTTTATCCACTCGAATGTACGAACGCACAAGACGACGAAGACGAAGACGAAGACGACGACGAAGACGACGACGACGAAGACGACGACGACGACGACGACGAAGACGATGAAGGAGGAGGTGGTGGTGGATAAGGAGGAGGAGGAGGAGAAGGCGGAGGAGGAAGCCTTCTTCCTCCGGTGCACGCGAAAAAGGCCTCGAGAATCGTCTTCGAGATTCGCTTCCCTCGTTAAACGAACGAGAGAACTTTGCATACCGCACAGCAAGATCTTCTCTCGCTCTTTTCCTCCTATCCTTTTTTTTCCCCCCTTTATTTCTTCCTTCATTTCTTTCTTTATTTTGCTTTTTCTTTTCTTTTCTTTTCTTTTCTCTTCTTCTCCTCTTTTCTTCTCTTCTTCTATCCTCTCATTCTATTCTCTTGTACTTTTTCCTTAAACGTTCGTTTCAATTCGAGTTTCATTATTTTCAATAATCGTCGAATCGTCAGGCTTGAAAAAGGGCTGGAATGTAAGGGAAATAAAGGTAAAAGAAAGACAGTTCTCTCTAACAAGTCTGTCTCTCTCTCTCTCTCTCTCTCTCTCTCTCTCTCTTTATTTTTCTCTTCCTCTGTTTTCTCGATTTTAAAATATATCAATTTTATAAAGGTTTAAGAAGTTCGTTAAATAAAATATATGATTTTCTCTAGAGTATGGGAGAGAAGAAGGATGCTGGCGGTGTAGGAAATACATACATACATACATATATATATATATATATATATATATATATATATATATGTATATAGGAAAAGGATAAGAGAACTCGTTTCCTTTAGTTAGGTGTAACTCGTAACGAGCGTCTTCTCTCTTTTATTCTTCCCGATGAACAGAGAGAAAGAGATAGACGATTAGATAGACGTAGACGAAGACATGGAGAGAAAGAAAGAGACAGACAGAGAGAGAGAGAGCAAATCTCCAGGTGCTTCGAGGTGCGTTGTCGGTCCACGTAAAACGCGGGAAAGCGTTGGCGTATCGTATATGTGTGGTAGTAGGTGGTACCTACCTACCGCCCGCACACGTCACATTAGGCTCATTTTCCACACGCGGTTTTACACGCGCGGCAATTACAATAATAACAGAGCTCCGCGCCTCGTTCTCTGAGTGCGAGAGAAAGAGAGAAAGAGAGAGAAAGAGAGAGAGAAAGAGAGTGTTCGCGTTCGCGCGAACGCGAACACATACAAACGAACAAACGGACGTTTTGCCCACTTACGCTCGGCGGCCGCTTCGCTCGTTTTCTGAAATTGATTTAACATATTCATTAGCCTATGCAAATCGACGACTGTACGCGAACCATTACACACACTCATACATACGTAGACACCGACACAGACGTACACATTCTATCTCTTTCTATTTATTTCCGCAAAACTCGACTTTTACCTCACACGAGACAGAATCCATGAATATACATATATTTTTAGCGAACGTGCCTCTATGTTTGTCTCTTATGAAATTATTTTGTTCTTTTCTTCGTTCTTTTTTTTTTTTTATTTCATTCCGTTTTATTTTATTTTATTTTATTTTATTTTTTTAATATATATATATATATATATATATATATATAGATATGTAACTACGTTTTTACGACCTACATACACCCACGTATGTGTAGTCTTTAATATAAACGTATGCATCTATACCATGTAAATATATATATATTTTTTTTTTTTTTTGTGAATAATTCACGGGTCTATAAACGTTCTAATCGCGCATTTTACCTATTTACCTATTACCATAGTTTAGAATTTAAAAGGTTTTATCTTGCTTAAAGGTTTTCTAGTAGCTGCTAATGTTTCTTAGATTTAATCGTCTCGATATTTAGCACGACTATCAGGATTTACGTTTGATCTTTATTAACTTATAATAGGATTTATCTTTGGAATAACTGTGGCTTAATAGCCGGGAAAATGATTTACATATGTCGTATTAACATAATATTATCGATGTAATTATTACATCTTTTTATATATTTATATACATACAAACATACATACATATATATATACCTTTTTTCTTTTCGTTGGTAATATGGTGGATTAGAAAGGTGATTTCAGTGAGTAGGAAGGTTCGATTAATCGAACGGCGAACGAGTTATCTTGTTTACGCGAATATATGTTTATTAAAACATCGTTGACGTAAGACAGACAGGCAGACGAACAGACAAACAGACAGACAAACAGACAGACAAACAGACAGACAGACAGACAGACAGACAGACAGACAGACAGACAGACAGAGAAGGATTATATATTAAACATCGGAGTTTGTTATAAACATGTAGATACATGTTAGAAAAAAAAATTGATCTACTTCGACATAGTACTCGTTTGAAAAATCGATCGAGTCTCGCACGAAACGAGAAACAGAGAGTTTCGGCAAGGCGTGACACGGGTGAACGTCAGTTTCACGTCGACAGCATGCTCTCGCGTGCCACCCTAACACGCGATCCAAATATAAAATAATTAAAGACGATCGTGTCGATCTAATCTCCCTTTGTTCTTACGTTAGTTCGTTCTTTGCTATTTTCTTTTTTTCTTTTTTCCTTCTTCTTCCTCTTCCTCTTCTCTTTTCATTTCTTTTTATTTTTTCTTTCTTTCTTTTTTCTTCACTTTTCTCTTTCTATTTAACTAACTCTTCGATCAACATCGTAGGTACCACCTTGTATATTATGCGTATGAGGGGTTACGATATTAACCATATCGATCGATCGAAATATTCCAATTTCAGAAAAGTAAATGTTTCGAAATAGTTGTTCAAAGGGTTTCGATATGTTCTCTCAGTTTTATCTGATATCTAGTTTGCAACTTCTCTCTTTTCTTTCTTTTTTTTTTTTTTTTTTTCTTAATAATCTTTCTTTTTAATAAAACGTATACCACTTTTAGGGAGAACAAGTAAACTAGAGATAATAGTTGATAAATTTCTTTAGAATTCGAGCGGTATAAAAATGATAATAAGGAGAATTCGGATTTATCAGGCTCGTGGAATAATTTTTCTTTCTTTTTTTTTTTTTCTTACTTTATTTTCTGTTCTTTTTTTTTATTTCTTTTTTTATTGTTGTTGTGTTTTCTCTCTTTTTTTCTTTTTTGTTCTTTTTTTTTTGCTCGCTCGCCTGCTTGTCTCTTAACAACGTGACTCGTCGTCGCGAAGCCACACACGAATTCGTACACTCGTTCGCTACGTGTCGAAAACATTAGCTTGTAGCAGCCGTGTCATTATAAGGTCGTTATACTCGCGAGGACGAGCATTGCCTTTCAGTTTACACGAGCACGAATCATCGTTTGGCTTGTGCATCTTTTTTTCGGATAACGAGTTCGATTAAGAGAGAAAAGGATAGACGGACAGAGAAAAAAGAATAGAAAACGTATGAGGATATTATCATCGATGGGAAAATTGATATGATTCGTTGACGTTAATATTCGATGAGAAATATAAATAGAACGACGAAAAAAAGGAAAGGAAAAATTAAAGAAAAAAAAAAAAAAAAAAAAGAAAAGAAAGAAAAGATTTTTTTAAACGTTAAATTTACGTTTATGTTAAACTTACGTTAAATCTACTTTTAGAGTCTTTTCCACCATTTGATATTTATTAATTCATTCTTATATGTATATCGATCGACGCAAAAGTGGAAAAGAATTTTTAAAGAGTCTCAATCGTAATATGTATACGTGGTGCATACAACATACGTACGTACATATGTATCACACGCGAAACTCTATTTCGACCACGTGCTTGTACACGCACCGTAAGATTATTACGTAACACGAGCCGCGTTGACCGTCACGCTTCGACACTATTTTAAATTGAGCAAACGTGTAACCATTTCGATAGTATTTACCGCTTCTCTCTCTCTCTCTCTCTCTCTCTCTTTCTCTCTCTCTCTTTCTCTTTTACACTTTGAAACGACCTTAAAGAAAATAATATCATACGTTGTTTCATTGAACTCGATCGTTGTTAACTTATCTTTTATACTTCCGTCGTAATATTTTCTAATTAAATTCAATACATTCGATGTAATTGTATCGACTTGGATATAACATGCTCCGTCGAAAATTATACTACCAATTCATTTTGAAGGAAGATCAGAAACAAAAAGTATGGAGATTGTTTTTGTTGTTTATGAAGGAAGAAGACGTTTAAGTTAGACCATATTATGTCGGTACCGGCCATAATATGGCTACGTTTTTAAGAATCGTGAAGCGTGCGTGTGTACGAAAAATATGAAAGAAAGAGAAAGACAGAACGAGAGAGAGAAAGAGAGAGAGAGAGTGGTATATAATTTTGTGCGGTAGCCCCGACGTAAACGAAAATGCCGTCGCTCGTGTAAAGCTCAAAAAGAGAAGAGAAGAGAAGAGAAGAGAAGAGAAGAGAAGAGAAGAGAAGAGAAGAGAGAAGAGAGAGTAGAAGGCAAAGGAGAAGGATGAGAATGAGGATGAGGAGAACGAGGAGGAGGGTGCATCGAGCGCGGAAATAAACGCGAGCACGTATCGCGTACTATATCTACGTTACCGCAATTATAAACCATTCAGCGTACGGTCAGCGTGCGTGCGTGCCGGTGAACAGTTAAGCTTCGTTACTTGCGAAGAGGAGCGAGCGATGGAAAGTTGCTGAAAGTATCGAGAATGCAAAGAGAACGAGATGTAATCGAGATAGAAACATTCGAGAGAGAAAGAGAGAAGTTCGATCTACATGTCATTATTTTACATATCATTCTTTTCATTTCGACGATCTCTAATTATTAATATTTAAGTCGTGACCTTTGTATTCAGAGTACGATAAAAATCTACATGTACGTGTACATTGCATACGGATGGATATATATATATATATATATATATAGAGAGAGAGAGAGAGAGAGAGAGTGGGTATACATACATATATATAGGTATATCGTTATTTAAATCTTTTTAATTGCACGCGATTTGGGGAGTCTTGACGAGTGCTAAAAAAATATTTTCGGAAAGTCTGTAATAAGAGGGAATGTTAAGATGCCTCAAGTCTTGGACCACTTAGTGGTCAGGAATTCCGGAATATGTTCTTCGAAAGTGAAGCATTCCACCCCATCGCGTGAATCCTTCAACGTTTCCTTCTTATTTCATTTATCTCTCTTTTCTTCTTCTACTACACTGCTGCAACGTAGTATCTTCTTACTTAGCTACCGACAAATTTTTTTTACTTCGTCTCGGTCGTACATCGATTTCTCTTCTCTCGTTCATGTAATAATGTAGGTTGCTACACGTATATATATATATATATATATATATATATATATATATATATATATATGCATATATCCAAATTAAATACTTACACGCGTCTAGAAACGCATTATCGTTATAAAATAGCGCGATCGTGTACCACACGAGTTCGACGATAATACCGCATCGACCAAGTGTTATCGGCCAAGCGTTTGCTTAATAATAAAGAACAACGGCCGTTGATGTTGCAACGAGCATGAGCACGTTCGACGCAATTACTGGCGTGTCGCGATAATCGTAGCAACTCGTTGCGATATTTTATTGAGAATACTTTGCCTTTTTAATCTCTCCCTCTCTCTCTCTCTCTCTCTTTCTCTTTTTCTTTCTTCGTGAGAAGCAATCATGCTAATGTCAATT
Organism: Vespula pensylvanica; assembly: GCF_014466175.1. Taxonomy (NCBI): domain Eukaryota; kingdom Metazoa; phylum Arthropoda; class Insecta; order Hymenoptera; family Vespidae; genus Vespula; species Vespula pensylvanica. Next base: position 1,990,474 of record NC_057699.1, on the reverse strand, counting down.
AAAATTCTATTTCGAGAGCCAAACGAAATCATTTGGTGATCGTTGCAGATCACGATCAGATAAATCGTTCAGATACATCGTACGGGATTGAAATTCAATACGAAGGGAAAACAGATTTAAAAAGAGATTTTTAATATTTCCGTAGCGTCCATTTTTTTTATTTTTATACAATACAAACATATATATATATACAACAGTATCAACGTACGCATATCCAGTATATATGAGAGAAAAATAAAAAAAAAAAAAAAAAAAAAAAAAATGAAAGAAAGAAAAATTTTCCAGATCTCTATCAACGTAGGATAATTTTTGGCGAGCTTATCGAAAAGTATTCCTATTGGCGTTCGCAAAGGAATTTCATCTCGGCGTAATGGCAAATGCCACGTTCTGAAGTTCCCCATACTCTCGAAACGAAATCTCGATGGCCGATCACGATGGCCCTCCCTTTTCCTCCTTTAGCTCGTAAACGTCCGGAATTCGCCTAGAAGGCAATGCCACTCTCATTCGTCTCGATATTGTTATGTTCTGCGTACGAGGCTATAACCTTCGATACACGAACCTTCGTGTCTCTCAGTTCTGGGACGTTTCTGACTCGGTAAAGATCTTCGAAAACGATAACGATCCTTGAACGGAACCTTTTATTGCACGATTTGTATTTTCTTCTCCTTCTTCTCATCGTCCTCCTCCTACTCTTCTTCCTTCTTCTTCGAACTCTTTCCGATTTTTCTTTCCTTTCTTTTTCTTTTTCTTTTTCTCTTAGTAAAACTCACACGTGCTTCATATTTATATATATATATATATGTATGATCGTAATATATATAAATTAATATATATAATATGTTTAATATATATATATATATATATATATGGGTGTGTGTATGTGTATGGATATAGAAAAAGCCATAGGAAATGTTTTCTTTTCTACCCTTTCTTTCTTTATATATTTTATTTAAAATTATCAAGTAACGCAAAATCAATTGAAATGAAATATTGGAGAAAAAAAGTTTTATTTCGATGAACGTTCACCGCATAAGGAAGCGTCCGATGGTGTAAAGAGAGTATTCACGTTCGAAAGTACGACGACGTTCTTAATGTCGTTGTAAACACGAAATGGCTGCCGGGTTAGCAGAAGCGTTTCGAGTTGAATATACGTACAGGTATGCATACATTTAATTAGGAGCACATAGAACTCGTAAACTTAATCGTAATATGATAATTATATAGCTCGTTGGTTTGTTAGGCCCATTCCCACCCGTGTGTTCAGCCCGCTTCCGTCCTTATCCCTGATGCCCCGACTATTTACCGTTGTAAAGTTTAGTTCGAAGAGGAAACCTGCTCTAAATGTCTATAAAATCTATCTCTAGTCTTCCTCTATCGTTAGTACAGTTGTAAATCATTGAGAAATTACAGCGAGGACTAGCACGTTGACGAACTACTCTGTAGAAACGACGTTAATCATTGATAGGCTATAGATAAGCCATGTTATACGGTTAAGTCAATCATTGAATCGTATTTGCGGTAGACTCTTCATATCTCTCTCTCTCTCTCTCTCTCTCTATATATATATATATATATATATATATATATATCTTTGTCTTCGTTGATCTATCACTTGTTCACCCTCACTCACACGTTTCGAGTCTATTGGTTATGATTTAAACGTCCTCCGATTCTCGAGATATTTTACGAGCCCTATGGACACAGTTACGGGACGATTTCCGTGAGCTCGTCGGTTCGTATTTTAAAACGGATATGCGTAATTATAAACTCGTTCGTCGTGGCTTTCGCTAGCTCGCGAATGTACCTACATACGTACGACCTAAGGTAAATAAATCAAGGAATGAGTTTATGGGCGCGATTAACGACGTAACGCCGCTCGCACTCGCTTTCAGATATCGATAACGAGCGATTACTCGAGACTATGTAAAATGCACCTTACCATTTCTTATAAATCATCCTCTTTCTCTCTCTTTCTCTCTTTCTGTCTGTCTTTATCTCCCTTTCTTTCTATTTCTTTCTCTTTCTCTTTCTCTCTTTACATCTCTTTATCTTTTTCTATCCTGTTAATTTCGATGAAAAATAGTTAAGATCGAGTACCTACACATACACACACACACACACACACACATATATATATATATATATGTATTCATATATTTATCTATTTATATATGTATATATGTATTTATGTTAGCTCAAATTTGAATTATCATCGAAAATGAATAGCTCTAATTATTTCTTACGACGAGGGTAGATGGAAAATGGGCGGTTACACCGTCATTTATTATTATCTTCAATTTAATACGTTCAATCTTATTTATATCAATTTCTTTACTCGATTAAATTAAACGGAAATGCGTTGTTTCTCACTCTCACTCTCTCTCTCTCTCTCTCTCTCTCTCTCTCTCTCTCTCTCTCTCTCTCTCTCTTTCTCTCTTTCTTTTCTTTTTTCTTTGTTAGAATTTCATGAATAATAACAGAATTTTGTAATCCTTAATATCGTTAGTTTTAATATCTGTACTTATGGTCTATTGTTTTTCTAATTAGCCTGCATACATATGGAAGCTGTCCGCGTTGATTTTTATCGGCTTTAGTTGCGTTATAATAGATTTAAGAGAAACGGAAGGAGAATCGCACAAAAGAAAAGAAAAAAGACGTACTCCTATATTTTCTCATCTCATTTTTTCCACAAACGCGGTGTGGTCAAGTCCAACGTAATAACAGGCATGACGAACGAAAGAGATAGAGAGATAAAGAAAGAGAGAAAGAGAGATAGAGAAAGAAAGAAAGAAAGAAAGAAACAGAGAATGAGAAAAAGTCTGTCAGTTGCGTGTCGCGTGTGACAGACGTAAGGACAGGAGGTAAGCGAGAAAACGGCCAAAAACTTTCTGTTCCCTTTCCCCTCTCCGCTTCTGGCAACTCCCTCTTTTTTCAAAAAGTATTTCCTCTTAACTACCATGGAACTCGAATCGTTTCCTCGCGGAAACGAAAAGATCGGGCTCGTTACCAAAACTCGTTGCGGTGGACCGAGCGATCTGGTTCCTTCTTTCTCGTGGATATTCGTCGAGCAAAATCATCATATCCTTTTCGTTTCCTGTATTATCGTCACGATGACCGCATAACGAGTCATCGAATGGTACCATCTGGATTTTGCGGTGGCCCTGACCGTGTTTGAAAGATATAAAAGAAAAAAATCTTTGTTCCTTTTTCTCTTCTCGGTAAGAAACAAATGTCCTTGATATAATTTGGATTTTATGTATACAGATAGAAGATACTAAGTACTTTGCTTAATCGCTTAAACAAATATCACAGATTATTTAATTCCATTCGAATTTCTTTGAAGTGAATAAAATGTTCTCTTCAAAAGATTTCCCATTCGTGAACTGCCGGTCAATTACATTACGTCCGTCGTTATTATTAGCGCGTACTCCGGTAACGAGCATGCTCGCGTCTCATTATGTCCAACTCCGACGATGATAACAAAACGCATGGTCGAATAATGACCGTCCGCCGATAGCTATCTCTCAGCACGTTCCTCCGGTCTTCCTACTACTCTGCTCTGCTTTAATTACGCCGTTTCGAACGATAACGGGGTAGTCGATAAGCGACAGCTCGAAAGAGAAAGAGAGAGAGAGAGAGAGAGAGAGAGAGAGAGAGAGAGAGAAAGAGAGAAATTACCAATCAATATTCGGTGCTAACGTGCACCTGCAATGATAAAGACGTTCCCCTTAAGAAGATGCATATAAGATTACGTATAATAGATAGGTATATATGAATTATAACGAGAAATTAAATCTAGAAACGGTATATATATATATATATATATATATATATATATATATATGTATATATAATATTACAAAAGAAATTTATGTTTTTATTCTTTCACATTTTTTTCTTCAAACATACAACTCGAAGATTCAAAGCTAGTCATTATACTCTTGATACTTTTTCTTTATCGAATGAAATTCCTTGGAGTGTCTCGTCGAAAGGTGCTCTCGATCATCACGGTAGGATTCCATATCGAAGCCACGCTTCGAAGCTTTTTCGCTAAAAGCCGCGATGCCCGGAGAGTAGCGCCGTCTTCTATTTTTGATCGCACGTGGGATCTGGGGAATCTCTCTCCCTCGTCCGGAATTTTCGCGTCTACTTCTACTTATGCATATATATATATATATATATATTTCTATGTATGTATGTATGTATGTACATATCTATGAGCAAAGTTTCGCAACGATTTACATACGTGCACAGAACCGTACGCATCGAGCTTCGTTAAATATGAATGCATTTTACGGATATGGATCTAACATATTATATATATATATTTTTTTATGTGTATGTATATATATATATATATAATATATATGCAACATAGATAGATACATATATTTCTCTAGATCGAGAACGGTGTGACAAGCCGGACGCGTTTCTTCTCGCGAATCGTTCCGTCGATGCGTCGTCGTCCTTTCCCTTTTCCCTTATCGACTCCACACCATCTCTTAAGTTCACCCTAGTCGAGAGAGAACACTCGGCCTTTACCATTTTTTATCCTACCAACTTACTTCTCCTTCCTCTTTTTCCCTTCCCAACCCCTATTTCTTAACTTAACTTAACTTAACTTTCTTGCTTCTTATTTCTTACGAAGCTCGAGAAAATAGTTTCGTTTAATCTCATCAAAGTGCATTCCTTTTCCCTTCTGTTTGAGCCTTCCGTTTGATATATATATATATATATATATATTTTTTTTTTCTTTTTTTCCATAATTTTCTTTACTTATTTGAAATATCAATTACGAAGGATGTTTCCTTCCAATAGCATACTCCTTCTATTCCAGCCTTCTCTATTTACGCACGAGTATTTCATCGTCGACCGTGTAATTATGGATCGCGTGAAGGTACTTGAACGATGGCGGTAACTAATTCCGTAATTGCCGTTTTCGTAATTACTCGCGGTTTTGCTAAGTTAACGAGGCTTACTGACAAACTTCTCTCTCTCTCTCTCTTTCTATCTATATATATCTATCTATCTATCTATGTATCTATCTATCTATCTATCTATCTATCTATCTATCTATCTATCTGTCTGTCGGCCTATCTCTCTCTTTCCCTTTTTTTTTTTAGATTTTTTGCAGAACTCTTTCAACCGACGATTGGTTTTTTTTCGCTTGTACGTAAAGACCTACTTGTGTTGAAGCACATACATACATACATACATATACATATATATATATATATATGTATATGTATATAGCTGAACATTGCAGAAGTAGTTCCTATCGAAGGCTCGTCCGGTTTGCCACTCTTTTGTGTTGCATCTCAGTGGTTCTCACTTTTATTATCGTACATCACCGGAAGAATCAACGCCTTTTTTCCATTTCGATCTATCCAACCTGAACGTCATCGATTGAAACGCTCTTTGTCCTGTATCTAACGTAGTGACAAAAAGAAGAAGACTAAATTATTTTTTTTAAACGAAGACTCCCGCGAGAGGAGAAAGAGAAAGAGAGAAAGAAAGAGAGAAAGCTCGAAGGCAGTCGTAGGACGCATACCTTCGGTAATAACGGGCCGCATTTACGAGGCTCTTCATTGGCGAACACGAGGCTGCCGAGCCCACAATTATTTTTCGCTAATGAAGGTATATATACTGTGTGTCCGTGTGTGTACGTGTGTGTGCAAACGCATTTGTGTGTCGTGCATGCGTGAGTGCGTCTGTGTACATACGTACGCGTGTATACATATACGTGCGTCTGTGTACATTCGTACGTATGTATACTACGTATGCACGCGTGTATGTGCATATGTGTATGCATACGTACACGTATATTCGCATGCGTGTACGTCCGAGGGCTGGGTGTCACTGGCCGCGCTTAATGCGATCGCAACTCGCGATAAGATGTTGCCTCTTGGCAATCGTTAGCGTCGCTTTTGCTCCGCTTTTGTCGGGCTTTCGCGAGAGTCCTTACGCAGGCGCGCGTTTACGCGCGCATCTCGAGATGATATTTCGTCTGCGATATTAAACTAGCGAAACCCTTAAAAAGGACACCTCTTATAAGGAATTCCTATTCTTTTCGTTTTACTCGTCCTTTTTTCTTTCTCTCTTTTACTCTATTTTTCTCCATTTCTGTTCTATTTCTTATGCGATTTTTCTGATCTCTCTCTCTCTCTCTCTCTCTCTCTCTCTCTCTCTCTCTCTCTCTC
>NC_057699.1:1981393-1984174 GCF_014466175.1 Vespula pensylvanica | reverse complement strand
TCTCTCTCTCTCTCTCTCTCTCTCTCTCTCTCTCTCTCTCTTTTTCTCTTTCTCGACGATCTCGAAAGGATGGAGCTTCTTTCTTTTTTATTTACTTTCTCTTTTCCTTTCTTTCCTTTTTTACATTTGCTGAGAAAGAGAGAGAAAGCTACGAAATATTATATTTCGTGGATGCTTCGAAGACGACGAAGAGAAAAAAGGAAATACGAGAATAACAAGAGAGAGAGAGAGAGAGAAAGAGAGAGTTCTTGTCCTTATCCCGAGGGAGAGAAGGCAACACGGGAAACCAATTAGCCGAGGAACGCCGCCACCGTGCTACCAGATATGAGTCCGTGCCCTCTACGAGTCTCTCCAACGTTGGAGGAGTGTTGTTACCGGTACTGCCTTTCCGTTATCGGTATCAGCAAAACCATACGACGGTACGTCGTTCTCGTCGGACCTTCGACCGAACCAGTACGATCTACTTCGTCCTATCAAAGAAATCCCTTCATTCTCTCTCTCTCTCTCTCTCTCTCTTTTTTCTCTTTATCCGTCCATCTGTTATCTTCTTTATTTCTTTCTCTCACGAGACATATCGAAAAAAATCTAATACATTTCCAATGATTTCCAACTTTTTCGTTAAGCCTTCAATTTCTTTTCTTTTCGTTTGACATTTTCCCTCTCTCTCTCTCTCTCTCTCTCTCTCTCTCTCTCTCTCTCTCTCTCTCTCCTTCTCCTCCTTCCTATACACTCCTTATACCACCCACCCTGTCGTCCCCCTATCCCCACCCTACCTACACACTCCTCGTGCTCCTCGTTGAAGAATAATTTCTCAGAGGGTGTACACCGATTTCTAAGTTTTTCTTTATTTCGTTTTCGTTGTCAGTGATTAGGAACGGTGCATCGTAGTTTTTCGTCGTCCAAGTCGTGGCTCTTCGAGCAGAAACGATCATTTGGGAGTCTAATTTATACGGCGGTTAAATTAAAACGAATGCGTGCGACGCGTCTCTCTGCAAATCTCCATCGAGCTGGTATAAGAGAGAGAGAGAGAGAGAGAGAGAGAGAGAGAAAGAGAGAGATAGAAGGAGTCTTTCTCTCTCATCATCTCATTCTCGCTTGCACGGAAAGAAGAGAGGGAACAAGAGAGGCAGCCATATCGTGATTAGGGAGGAATGTTGATTAGATCCATCAGCTGGTCGAACGGCGGCCCTCCTACCTTTCGTTAGACCTTTTGCCTCTTAAAACCCATGGACCCTGACCCAAACTTCGGCCCTGCCACGAAGACTGACGCTTCTTAGTTCGCTATTGACGAGACTCTTCTGTTCAAGTTATCCTTGAAATCTTTTTTTGTTTCCTTTCTTTTTTCATTTCTTTTTTTCTCGGTTTTGTTTTTCTTTTCTTTTCTTTTCTTTTCTTTTTCATTCGAAAATCCTCCACTCGCGAACATCGCAATAACGATCGGTATTTGTTGCTGTCTATATATATATATATATATATATATATATATATATATATATATATATATATATATATATAATAAACATTTAGTTGCACATTTAAACGCGCACGATAGAGACTTTGTAAGTTATTGCTACACAGCAGGAAGATGCGTCGAAATACTTGAGAGGAGACAAGCGATCGGACGATGCACCGACGTCTGTCAATACGTAATTGCTCTGGCATTTATCACACTCCGTGGTATGCCTTTCGTCACTCGCGACGACTGAGTTACGTCGACGGCGACAACGACAACAACGACAACGACAACGACAACGACAACGACGACGACGACGACTGCGACGTTTCATTCGTGAGAACATTCGGAAACATCGTGCAGAGGATATATATTTAATTCAACGAATCTAGAAGAGAAAGAGAGAGAGAAAAAGAGAGAGAGAGAGTATAATATTTGTAGAATAAAAAAAAGTATAAAATGATAGAAGAAAGAAAAGAAAAGATATCCGAATAGATATATAACGCATACATACATACATACATACATACATACATACATACATACATACATACATACATACATACATAGATCTCGTATTTTAAATTCGTAGCAAAATAATGTTCTCGATACGTGACACAGATTTGTATTTGGAAGTACGACCTTGGTCCCTCCACGATATATAACCTCCTCTATTACATATACATATATATATGTATAACATATATTTTCCAAAAGCCCTAAAACAGACTCCCGTGGAGCACAACATTGACGTGGAACACGGTGGGCCATATGAGTGACTGGTTACGTGGTATACACGTTTTACGGAGTATAGAGACGGAAAGAGAAACGAGCGTTTCGAAAAAATATATCTATCTATCTATCTATCTATCTATCTATCTATCTATCTATCTATCTATCTATCTATCTATCTATCTATCGTTTGGACCCTGATCTAGAGACGTAGCCTCGTAAAAACAATAGCTGCGAATCCGCAAAAAAGTCGACGATTTTATTGACAGGAACGGTCAAACGAACATACGGGATTCCATATTTATGGGGAACCGGATGATTTCGAAACGCGTTCCTATTCGTCCGTGAATACGACGAACGTTTCACGTTCGTGTGAAATGGGAGCCTTCTAAAAGGATCAGTTTTCTTTCTTTCTCTCTCTCTCTCTCTCTCTCTCTCTCTCTCTCTCTTTCTGTCTATTCATCTGTCTCGCTCCATCTTTTACTCACCACCGGTTCATTGCCACACTTTTCTCTCTATCTTTCTCTCTCTCTCTCTCTCTCTCTCTCTCTCTCTCTCTCTCTCTTTCATTCTGCCTGCCCTTCCTCCCTCTCCCT
>NC_057699.1:1956392-1978815 GCF_014466175.1 Vespula pensylvanica | reverse complement strand
TCTCTCTCTCTATCTCTCTCTATCATCTATCTATCTATCTCTTTCTCTCTCTCTCTCTCTCTCTCTTTCTCTCTCTCTCTCGCAAACGCCCGCCCGCCCGCGCGCTCTCTTTCTCGCTCTCACGCTCGTCCGTCGACGACGCGTTAAACGTTTATCATTGCATCGACACAAGTTACGCGGTGGACCCTACTGTCCACTTAAAAAACGGCGATTCAGCGTTTAGTAGGAAGTGACGTCAGCGATGGAGGCCCACCGTAAACACTGCCGGATAATATAAACCAAACGTACGTTTCGAGGTGACACGAACCTTATCATCGAAAATGACATTATCATTTTCTTCTCTTGATCTCTTTCTTTATTAAAAGTTCCCGATCGTTTCGTTGGGAGGAAATTTTCTATTTGGTCTTTCAAATGATTTATTTCGTAGATCTTTTATATTATATATATATATATATCTCTCTCTCTCTCTCTCTCTCTCGTTCTCTTTCTATCTATCTATCTCGCTCATCGTTTCGTACTCTATTTTCGAGGCTCGTGGTAGGACCAGTTAGTTGATCGGCGTATCCGCATCCGCGTGTCCTTTCGTCGGAAGGGCGTTTAGATTTTAAGCAGATGTGAGAGGGGACATGGTCAACGAAAAGAGACAGAGAGAGAGAGAGAGAGAGAGAGAGAAAGAGAAAGAGAGAGAGATTGTGTGCGTCGATTATCACGAAGATGACGAGCGTGACAGCATGTGGGAGTAGCTGTCAGTCATTGTTGTTCGTGCAGACGTGATACCGTCTCTCGGAGATTCTCGATCGTCTTGAAACCCTTACCCTTCGACCTCGATACCAGATCGAGAAACATTCATATCTACAGGATATTGATCGTATACTCATTCTTTCTTCCTTTTCTCTTTCTTTTTTTTTTCTTTTTTGATTTCATCCTTTCCTTTTTTTCATATATTTTTTCTCCTTTTTGTTTATTCTTTTTTCTTTCCTTTTTTTCTTTTTTTTATTGGAATACCATCGAGACGAATTTTTATTTCGGAAGGTCTCACGAACAGCCATCCACGACACGATTGGGAAACAAAGCGAGAGCTCGTCGCACGATCGTTATGAAGGATCATTGAGACGATGAGACTGCCGGCTCCTCTCTCTCTCTCTCTCTCTCTCTCTCTCTCTCTCTCTCTCTCTCTCTCACTCGTTCGTCAAGTTGGAGCTCTTATAATAACACTTTGGAGCATTCGTGGAGCGTCATTGAGAGCTCGAGGACTCGAAAGTGTCGGATTGGCTTAGATCAATGTGTGGCCTCTTACTCTCGTGTCGTTGAATACATTGCATCTAACAGCGCGCTCGGTTCGCGAGCGATTTTAATCTTGGGAGGTCGATCTTTCTTCTCGTATCACCGGTTAGATATCGATAAAAGCAAAGGAATAAAATAAAGAAAAAAAGAATAGAATAGAAGAAAAATTCGTTCTCGAAAAACGAACGATATATAACAATAACGAAATCATTTATCAAACAAAATTTGTTCTTTTAAACGTCTTCTTCAACGAAGAGTTTATAGTTGAACTCTTGTGTATCCTACTCGTCGACCTTCGGTAAAATCCGTTGATTCGTAAGATGGACGCGTACGACGACAGGGTCCTCTCGAATCACTTATGCCAGGAGCATTTTCGTGCTGAGCTACGTGTGCTCCGTCTTTAATCGAGATCGAAATCGGTCGGCTCGTATGGTCCCATCATCAATGGCCGAACGGACATACTCCTCACGTACGAGGCGTGCGCATCTCTCTTTCTCTTTTTTAAGACGCTTTCAAAAAAATTCCTGGCACACGTTTCGAGCACCGGCGACGCGGGCGTTTTCGAAATTTTTTTTTTCTTTTTCCTTTTCTTTTCCTTTTTCTTTTTCCTTTCCTTTCTTTTCTTTTTTCAATGCTGTATAAGCTACTCACGAGTCTCTGCAGTCATTCATTTTTCCTTTTCTTTTCTTTTCCTTTTTTTTTTTCCCTCCCTCATGCCCCACCCTCCTTCCACCATTCAAACCCAATCGAAACTCTTTCGTTTTCATTAATTCATTCGCATATTTCGACACGTCGTTTCGAAGATATTCACGTACATACAAAACAATATTTGGTTAGGGGGTTGAGAATGAGAAATTTGTCACACACTTTTTTTCTCCAAGAATTATACAATTTCTTGTTTTCTCTCGTTACAGAGGCCACCCTCCTCATCGCTTTCCTATCCTGGTGCGGGTGGTAACGATGATGCACGTAGTCCTGGAAGCGGTGGTACACCTGGACCACTCAGTCAACAAGCACCTACCAGTTTGGATTCCTCGGACCCCGGTAAGTACCGATCGATTTTTCGACATCAACATTAAAATTTCGTATCTGTTAAAATACCTCTTTCTTTTTTCTTTCTATCTTTTTTAACTCACTTCATGGAGGAAAATATTCATGATCGTTAAATAAAAACTTTCGACTGGAGCTAGGATCGATGAAGCCCGAAAGTAGGTCTCCCTTTCCTTTTTTTTTCTTCTTTTTTTCTATCTTTCTCTTTCTCTCTCTCTCTCTCTCCTTTCTTCTTTTTCTCTTGTATACAAAAGAAAGACAGAGAGAGAGAGAGATAGAGAAAGTGGGGGAAGCGCGATGACTCGCGAACGCGACCCAACGACGATATCACGCGACGAGCGACGAGTCGATGACAATCAAGACGCGGATCGAGGAGACCCCACGGACCTTCTGCACGCCCTTCAAATTTTACGAACACGCTGGGCGCGCGCGCGCACTCTTCGACACTATCAAAGCTAAAGGCTTACGCCGAGACTAACGAGCGAACCGTTCCATTGGCGTAGGCGTTGTTCATTCATGATTTTCATTTGTCAAAAAAACAAAAAAAGAAAAAGAAAAAGAAAAGAAGACAAGATACGCGGAGAAAACTTAACTCGTTTGGTTCAACGATGTTTATAACGATAATTAATATTTCTATATATTCAAAATGATATCGATAGGTCGTTCTTAATGATTTACAAGTTGAAACTGAACGTACATACGCACACACATTTATATATATATATATATATAATATACATTACACATTATATATATCGAAAAATGAATATACAAAGAAATGATAATCGTCGGAGTTAAAGATAATATATATATATATACATATATATTTTCTACATTTTCTTCTTCATTTTTTCTACTTCTTTTTTTTTTTTACGTTATTGTCGAAACAGTAAACTTAACTTACTTCGGTAGCAATGACAGATCACGCCAATGGCCATGCTCGGGTTCAGTCAGTCACCGGAGGGAATACAAGTTCACGACATCATCCCATAAAGATTCATTAAGGTCCGCCGTCTCTATATTCGCTCTGTCGTGCCAACATTATAGAGCCGCGTTGCGTGCCAGCTCGGCGAAGCGTGCACGCACCGACCAGCAAACACGTAAGCGTGCACGTATACGTACGCGAGAGAGACAAAACGGTTGATCAATAACAATCAAAAGCGAGCGTTACGTTAGTCTTAAATACGTACACGAGAGAAATAGAGAGAGAGAGAGAGAGAGAGAGAAAGAGAGAAAGAGAGAAAGAGAGAAAGAGAGAGAAAGAGAGAGAGAGAGAGAGGAAGAAAGAGAACGATACGTTTAAAGCAACGTCGTCGAGGTTGCGTCTTTGGATTTATTGTTCTCGAGCAGTTTACACGAAGCGAGAGCTAATTCGTGACGAGATACGAATCTCCGCGAGAAATCTGTCGCGGCTTGCACTCTCGCTTCCTCCTTTTCCTATCCTCTTGCATCGTCCTATTTGTTCTGTCTTTCTCTCTCTCTCTCTCTTTCTCTCTTTCTTTCTTTCTCTTGGAACGCGCACTCTCGTCCGTTTGTGTGTGTATATGTGTGTTCGTCCGCGAGTGTGTATAGTCCATTCGAACGACGTTTTCGCGACTCGTTAACGAGCGATAATCTTAATTTCAGTGGTCGTTTTCTAGGAGGAGGCTCGTTAAAATCTTCGCTTCGAAGATTCGAAAAGAACTCGAGAGAGATTTCGTTCCTTCGAGATTAACAACTTTTATACTCGTTAGTTTCTTCTCTTTGATTTTACACTTACGATATATATAAATATATATATATATTTATTTATGTGTTTATGTATATGTATAATATCTTGCATAATAGGAATCAGTTTCATTCGTGCATACGCGTAATTTGTTAGCGAGATCTGACACCTGCAAGGACTTGTGTTTTGCGTGGTTTCACAAACGATTCGGCGATTTACTTGGCGATTAGTCTACGGGATTGTGCATTCCATTTTTTTTCCCTTCTGTCCTCTCTGTCTTTCTTTCATTCTCTCTCTCTCTCTCTCTCTCTCTCTCTCTCTCTCTCTCTCTCTCTCTCTTTCTGTTCGTTCACTGTGTTAATTTAATAAACGCGCGTGTATTCACGGACGAGTGCAGGCGAGTTCCGTTCGTGACCAGATATCGATCTCAACGCGAGATCATTCTCTTTCTTTCTCTTTTCTCCTCGTGGTTTAGCACGGTTTCGCTAAGCGTACCAGCTAGAAAGTGCACAACGAGTTGACACGCGCGAGATCGTGAGAAAAAAAAAATATTGATGCTGTGCTTACGACGCGAGAACGGCGAGACTCGAGATTCTTGATTTCTTTAATTTGAAACGAGCGAAAATACTCGTGTATGAGTATTTGTGTGTATATAATCTACACGTAGATAATCGTGTCGGTGTAAGCAGGTAGATAATATGCCAGTACGATTTTTGAAAGAGGTAGTAAACTTCTCATTTAATAAATTAATTATATTTTAAACAAGCTCGCAATTATATCTTGAACAAGCTTACGTTAACTCTTATTAAGTTAAATTCGCATTCGAACTTGATAACGAAAGTGTAAAAATGTAGAAAAGGTAAAGCAAAGAGAAAAAAGAAAAAGAAGAAAAACAGAGGGAGAAAGAGAGAGAGAGAGAGAGAGAGAGAGAGAGAGAGAGAGAGAGAGAGAGATGCAGGGGAAAAAAGAAAAAAGAAAAAAGAAAAACAAATAAATAAATAGATACTCTCGTTTATCCGGAATGAATTAATAAACGACTACGTCTACTAGCATCAGGAATAACGTGAGGAGCTCCACCCACAGTCGGTGGAATAAATTTATCGTATTCGCGAGGTGGAGGAGGGAGGTGGAGGAGGAGAAGGAGGAGGGGAAGGAAAAAAAAAGTCAAAGAGAGAGAGAGAGAGAGAAAGATCGAAAAGAAAAATGCTAACAGAACAGGACGATCTAGCGGATCGATTCCCTCGACGGTAAACAAGTTTACGTTGGGCATGCTATCCTCTCATCAATTCTCAATTATAGTATTATTTATATTTTAAAGAACGTCGACGTAGAGAATGGGATAGTAAACATCATCGATAAAGGACTTCAACGCGTACGAAGAAAAATAGAAACGAATCGAATATCTCTTTCTTTCTTTCTTTCCTTTTCTTTTCTTTTCTTTTTTTTTCTTTTTTCTTTTTCTTTTATACGAAACGTTCAAGAAAGATAAAGATAAAATCGAGAAGTTACGTTCGATTGAGTTTTCCATTTTTCGCTGTTGATTATAATATCATTTCGTATCGTTAATTCATTCGATATATATTTTTCTCTCTTTCTCTCTCTCTCTCTCTCTTTTACTCTTAACCTCTTTCTCGTTAATACTTTCTCATTTTTCTCGTCTCCAACGCTCATTAACGTGCCAGCCTGTTTGCGACAAGATATCATCTCGCCCGAGCCCTGTCCACTTTTTCGACTCGGCCCGAAACCATCGAGTGACAGTCCCAAAGTCGACGAACCTAATTTGTATTCCGTCATCCGTTAACATCGCCACGCTTTCGAATAATTTCGTGGTTCTTTTCAACGTCAAGAATGCCGCTTGCGTACCTACGATTATTCTCTTTTTACCAATCCTAGGAAGAGTTTCCTTTGAGTTCCGTGTTTTATATATACATACATACATACATACATACTTCTCGTTCTTCGATATTGCAAATCGATTCTAAACTATGAACATACTGCATAAGTAGGTACTCTACCTTTTAACACGCGTCGTGCCTCGTGACACGTTCATTTTCATTCCGTTTATCCGATGACGATAGTGTTACTTTTTCTATCTCATTTCATCGACTATAAAACTGACGTTTTCGTTTTTTCTCTCTCTCTCTCTCTCTCTCTCTCTCTCTCTCTCTTTCTTACCATATCACGTAAGTATCTATTTAATCTATGAACTGTTACGTACGTTTTTATTGTTCAATTACGATCGAATCGTAAAAATGAAATTTTATGCGAATTCGACGAAATTTTCTCTTGTTTTCTCGTAGGTAATATCAATGCGACGATAGAAAACACGTCTTCTTTTTTTTTTTTTTCTTATCATTTTTTTTTCCTTATCTTTTTTTTTCAACGAGCGAGAAGGGTACGGTATGAACATTAACATATCGTGTCGCAATCGCTCGCGGATAAACACGTTGCCGCTGCTCCTCCTCTTTGAAGTTATAATAGATTCTATCGCGTTTAATAGAATCGATCGATCGAGATACGAGCTCGTATCGTGGGACTGTAGTAGTAATACGTATTTGATCTGCTCTTTCATGGCCTGTGTCTTTTTGCATAAACGTTGTACGTGAATGCTCGAACTTAGTTCTAATGAATATTTATTTTTATAGATCCGAATATATGCCGGTTAAGTGTGCCTCAGTATATTTAGATACCAATCAATCAATTTTGTTTAGATTACATACTTTCGTTTATCGTCGTTAATTGATTATAATTTGTTAATTAGCTTCTCCGACGATGATCTCTCTCTCTCTCTCTCTCTCTCTCTCTTTCTCTCTCTTTCTCTTTTACTGTTAAAAAATCGATAGATTTTGTAAATAGATATCTCAACATTGTAGAAAGCAAAATGAACGTCACGTAGGTTTCTCGAAAGGACAAATATTCGCCTCTCCCACGAGCACTCTTTCTCTTTCTCTCTCTCTCTCTCTCTCTCTCGTTCTTTTTTTTTGTTTTCTTCCTCGGATAGTTCGAAGCAGATCGGCCCTCTCGATTTGCCGGAGAACGTATCCTGTCAAGCAAGCGGCTGCGGGGACTGTCGAGACCCTTCGTAACAACCTTCAACGTTGGACTTTTCGTGCGAGCGGAGATCCTTAATCGACGGTTCGTCGACACCGTCTCTTTCTTGGACAGAAAACGAGAAGAGAGAGAGAGAGAGAGAGAGAGAGAGAGAGAGAGAGAGAGAGAGAGAGAGAAATAGAAAGAGAAAGAGAAAGACAGAGTGTGAGGAGGGACCGGAGAAGATATCCTCTGGTTTCTGACAACTATCAGCTCTTGCCGAGGATGGAAAGAAAAGGAGAAAGAAAGAAAGAAAGAAAGAAAGAAAGAAAGAAAGAAAGAAAGAAAGAAAGAAAGAGAGAAAAGAAAAGAAAAGAAAAGAGAAAAAAAGAATGAGAAAAAGAAAAAGAGAAAAAGAAGAGGAAAAAAAGGAAAGAGAGTGAGGGAGTGTGTTAAAGCGTGTACGGGGACCAAAGATCACGGAGAATTCCTGGAAATCGGCATATGTGAGTGAGAGAGAGTGAGAGGGAAAGAGGGAACGGGGTGGAGGAGGGAGGGAGGGAGGAAGATAGAAGTAATGAGGCTGATTCTCTGTTTTCTGTGTTTTCAGCGAGCCGGCCGTATCGGTCGGTTATCGGTCTATGCTTTTTTTTCCTTTCTTCCTCTCTCTCTCTCTCTCTCACTCTCACTCTCACTCTCTCTCTCTCTCTCTCTCTCTCTCTCTCTCTCCCTCTCTTTCTTTCTTTATTTCTTTCTGTCCTCCCGCTCGAGCAGCATAATGAGGCCTTCATGTCGTGAACTTCTGCGCCTTGTACACCCTCCCCCTCATTCCCTCCCCCTTTTTCCCGATCGGAGAAGGGAAGCCCATGGTCCTGCGTAAAATCCTTTCTGAACACGATCGCGTCTCGACGTTAGTCCCTTTTATTGGCCGCTTAAAATCTCGCGTTTACGTCGACATCGCAGCGTCCACATCGTTTTCCTTCGATCGTTATCTTCGATTGGTATGCGTTGATCTTTCGATCGGCGGCTTCTTACTCATCCCTCCTCCTTCTTCTCCATCTCCATTAGGGGGATTATTCATTGAAATATAGGTCCCATAAATATCTGGAAAGAAAAGGAACAAGATAAAGGGAAAAAGTAATATCAAAAAGTACTTCGCGTAGTTGTTTCGACGAGCATGACTGAGAACGAAATATCTCTTTTGCTTTTTTTCTTCTTCTTTTTCTTCTTGTTTTCTCTCTCTCTCTCTCTCTCTCTTTTTTTTTTTTTTAATTTCTTCTAGCGCGAGAAGAAAAGAAATAGAAATCGTTCGATCGAGTACCACGACATCGAAGTTAATTGGCATGTTAATGAATAATAAACTTGCGTCACTGGCGTATCAGGGCGTATCGATGGCTCGCAGGACGGTCGATAGCCGGACATGACAGCGGGTGGCACGCTCATTAATATTACTGTTTACTATGCTTCTAATCTCTCTTTCTTTCTCTCTCTTTCTCTCTCTCTTTCTCTCTCTTTCTCTGATTTTTGCTCTCTTTTTCTTTTTCCTTCTCTCTCTTTCCCTCTCTCTCTCTCTCTCTCTCTTTTTCTCTGTCTCTCTCTCTTTCTTGAGTCGGATCGTTTCTTAACAAACTCGTAGCAACTGTCAGGGTTCATTGATTTGAATAATTTGCCCTGTTATCGTCTTCCTCGCTCGGCGTTTCTCGGTAAAAGCTTTTCTATTTAGAAATAGAAGTTAAACTAGAGTTTCTTTTCAAGGAAATCGAAAATACTGGTGGTATTATATATACATTGCTCATCGATATCAATCGTATTATATCTTCGTGGAATAGTACCTTTTCTTCTGTATCATCGACACGCTCGATAAATTTCTTTCATCGTTTATACAAAGAGAGGCTAAGTTAAACGTACGTTAAGCAGGTAAGTAAGTAAGTAAGTAAGTAAGTAAGTACTTGCTTACTTACCTACCTATCTAGCTATCTTTAAACGTTCCTTTAAACAAACCAAGCGACTTTCTAATTTGGGTTAATTAAATGCTATATACATATTTCGCTCGTCGGTAAACGTTCTTTCCTATCCTTCTCTCTGCGAGATTATTAAATCTATGTATATAATACATATCTATACATGATATATATATATTTTTTTTTACACATATATACAAATATATTATCCATTCTCTCTCTCTCTCTCTCTCTCTTTCTCTTTTTTATATATTCCCACTTTTTGCTTTCATTCTTGTGTCAATTGCACGCATAAATACAATAATGTACCTATATACGTAGATATATGCATACGTACATACATATATCGAGATTATTATTTATCGACGAACCTTTGCCAAGAGCGGATTTCAAAATTACGTTCCGAGCCTGTCGATTCATCGGCATCCTAATAAACGTCGCTTATTCCGCACGATTTAAAAATAGTCGTAAATACTGCATACCAACCCTTCGTTTGCTTTCCAACATGCATGCACACATATTCGAGACAGAGAGAGAGAGGGAGAGAGAGAGAGAGAGAGAGAGAGAGAGAGAGAAAGAAAGAAAGAGAAAGAGAGATAAAGAGAAACAGAGAGAGGCAGTAGAGTCGCGAGAAAAATCAATTAAGCGGCTTATGTGAAATATCGACGCAATTACTGGCGATTGCCAAATCTAGACTGGGTATCGGTGACCGCATTATCGACCGACTCGTACGTCGCCCTCCTCTTCATCTCTTCTATCTCTTTCTCTTTCTCTTTCTCTTTCTGTCTCTCTTTCTCTTTCTCTTTCTCTTCTCTTCTCTTCCACGTTGACTTCAAGCTCAATTTTCACACACTTCACTCTCTCCATTCCTCTCTCTTCCTTTTTCTTCCTTCTCTCCTCTCTCTTTTATCCTGTTTCTTTTCTCATTTTTTTTTTTTTTTTTTTTTTTTTTATTACTTTTTATTATCTCCTTTCGTTAGTTTCTCTCAAACTATGTTTCGTTACAAACACGTAAGGTAATCAACGATCGGTTAAAATCTCGTATTAGCGATTATTTCACGATTTCATAATTACCTATGCCTTTGCTATCGCGTTAGAACGCTTGTTCGCGTTTAAGTATAATACCTATGTATTATGAACTGTGAGGAGACGGTCGGACGGTCGGCGCGTTATAATCGATTGACGAGAAAAAAAGTGGAGAAAAAGAGGAGAAAAGAAACGAAAAAAAATGAAAGGTCGAAAAAGGAGATTACAAAAAAAAGAAAGAAAGAAAGAAAGAAAGAAAAAGGGAAAAAAGAAAATGCGAGCGGTTCTACGCGTTCTACGTACTTTTAATCGGCGATTTAAACTAAATAAATGATAATCGGAATCTGGCACGAACGACCCGTGACGGTCGCTCGTCAATCTCGAAGTTGAAAGGACGGTAGAGAGATGCCAATGCGTTACGAGTGTTATAATGAATGATGTTTCGTACCGTCGGTATGCTCGAAATGCTCTTTCGGGATTAGAGCGTCGATAGCGCATCGATATTGCATCGATGACGTATAGTATAATATCCGATCGAGTAGAGAAAAAAGAAAAAAAGTTGTTGAAAAAAGATTGATTCGTCGCAAGTGAGCCGGTTAATTAATCTCTTCGATTAATACGTGTACAGATAAATTATGTACGTAAATGCGTACGATAGATATGTATCTACGTACCGTGTTACTCGAACGTTTCGAGATTTCGATAGATCGCGTGGCCACGAGATGAACCTTTCGAAGGAAGGAAGGAGGAAGGGTCGACCGACGAAATGTTTTGGCGATAGATCGCGTGAGATGCTCGCGTTTAACCTGCCCGTCTCGAACGGACACTAATATCTCTGTCTTAAGGTTCTCGACTACTCGGAGAGACGAGCTTCTTCTTCTTGTTCTTCTTCTTGTTGTTGTTGTTCTTCTTCTTCTTCTTCTTCTTCTTCTTCTTCTTCTTGTTGTTGTTGAGGCTCGTTCCTCTCGAAGAAATACGAGACGAGATCTCGTTCTCGCGCCGAAGGAAACGCCGTTTCCGTGAGGCTAACGTTGATTAACACACAATGCGATTTGCGATCGAGAAGAAAGAATCGAGAAGGAAGGAAAGAGAGAAGGAGCCGAGGATGATGCAAATAACTCGCGTTCGCGAATCGCCTACGTGATTTCGATTTGTAGTAACAGATAACGCTCGAAGACGCCTTCGTCGGCACGTTTAGATGCCGTTCGCGGCATCTTTGAACGCGCCATAAGCGTTCTCCTCCACAATATACGATCTATCTAACTACACGTGTATTTATCTTTGATTATGAACAAGCTTGAAAATTTGACGATATTAATATATCGATATCGTTGCATTTACAAGTCTTCTTCGTAGTTCGTATGTATATCATAGATACGTATAATACACATATGTGTGTACGCGTGTGTGTGGGTATACGAATATATGAATTCAGAGAGTATTTCGCGTATTATCGATAGATCGAAATTTAATGACATTAATATTGACATATAGATAGATATTGATAGATATTAATCTCTAATTATAGATATTACCGATAGATATCGACATGCACCTGCGATGATACCAAATATACCTACCTACTAATCGTATATACCATCTCGACATATCGATATTATCGCTAATAATTATCGATATTTATCAACGCGCGTATATACGCAGCCTCTATAGAATGTATTAATCTCAGCTCCATTATTTTCTTCTTTTTTTTTTTTTTTTTTAATTTTCTTATTTCTTTTTTTTTCTTCCTTTCCTTTTTTTCTTTTCTTTTAACGTCACATAAAATCATAATTTCATATATATAAACATGCGTGTGTATGTGTCGGAAACGGTCACGATCTGAAGTTCGTGGTTATTTCGTTCCGATTATAGTTGAGCACCGTCGCGCTCGACAGCTGTTTAAAGACGCGAGATAACAGAAGCCCGGGGCACCCTCTTTCTGTTTCTTTCTCATATGCTATGGGAGCTTCGCGTGCGTATCGACGCGGTTTATATTTTTTTAAAGTCGTCATGCCCAAATGGCTCGCCGCTTCTTTGATTGTCTTCTCGGAACCATCGAGATTTTTTTCTCCTCTCTCTGTCAGCCGGTTAGTAGCGGAGGATCGCCTAAGAATTACCGCGAAGTCTGCCACGAGCGACGCTCTACCAGGCAAAAGGCGTCTCTTCTAAAGAGAAGAAGGCGGAAAGAAAGAAAGAGAGAGAAAGAGAGAGAACGAGAGAGATGAGTTCTGCGAATAGCAACTTCTCTTTCTCTCTCTTCTCGACTACCGGGTGTCAAGGAAAAATAATGGCCTAGAGTTTAAATACTTTCTAGCTAACCGTGTCTACATATTTCTCTATCCGTTGAAACGTCAAAGGAATTAATAAAGAAATGACTGTTTCTAACAACATCGACAACAACTTTCTATCTGTCCGACACGAAAATGAACGTTTTATTAGAACCGAAGAGAAGATAATCTCGTTCGTACGTTTCCGTCGTCGTTATAATCGATAATTTCTTATCCCTCTCAGTGTCCACAATCTAGCACGTATTGTCCAATGTATTAATTCCAATCCCTTCTCCTCCCTTTCTGTCTCCCTCATTCTCCTTCTCTCCATGTTTCTCTTCTCTCGAATTAACACCCGAAAGTGTTCAATTCGAGCGATACACGGTTATTTTTCCAGAAACTATCTATACGCCCGTCGACGATAACACAAGATAGTTACCGCGAATAATTCCTAGCGATTCTCTCGACGCTCGTTAATATACCATTGGATCGAACGATACGATATTTGACAGAAATCAATGACGTTCGTAATAATATCTCGCGTTTGGTTACCAACGCGATGACAATAAGAAACGAAAAGCGAAAGCTTTTAAACGAGACTTCTCTTTTATTTTTCGATGAAACATCTCTCTCTCTCTCTCTCTCTCTCTCTCTCTCCTTAAAACGAAACAATCTCGAAGAATTCTCGAAAAGAAAGAGAAGAGAAAAAGAAGGAAAAAAAAGAAGAAGAATAAGAATAAGAATAAGAAGTCGGCAGGAGGAGCTCGATGCGGGTAGACTAGAGTGGAGCAACACGTTTGTTGCCAGTTTTCCAAAGGATAAAGAAGGGAGGAGTTTGTTACTGAACAGCCGCAAACAGCACTTCGACGAAAGCTCAACACACATTCTCTTTCTCTCTTTCTCTCTTTCTCTATCTCTCTCGTTCGTTCTTGTAAGCTTTTCCGCAAGGATTCACCGGTTGGTGAGAGTGGCCGAGCCACCCCTTTTCTTTCCTCCGTTTTGCCTTCGTCTTACCCCCACCACACCTTCATCCTCCCTTTACTTACAAGAGAGATCCCTTTTCTATCCGAGCTTCCATCTTCTCTGCATTCCTTCGGGTATTATGTTCCTTCTCTCTTTCTCTCTCTCTCTCTCTCTCTCTCTCTCTCTTTTACACACATAGACACACAAACATAGAATCTTTCTCCATGTCTGTTCGTCTTTTCATGTGTTTCCACGACGCGTCGATGAGCAAACACCACGAGGAAGGAAGAGTTCGAGGTCCCAGCGATGCGTCCAAACCCTCCCACCCCCCACCAACCTCCCACCAACTCTCCCGTAGCTCTCCCGAAGAACAGCACAAACCCATTACGGATTCATCGTGCGCCATTAGCTAATTCTTCCTCGTTCCTCTCTAACGTCTTCCTTTCCGCGCTCCTGCTTTTACCTTCCTACGGGATCGTACGCTCTTCACCCTTACGAGAACCCGCCTTCATCCTATTTCCTTCTCTCCCAATGGAACCAACCCGTGACTTCTATACGCGAGTATTTTCTTCCTTTAGCACGTTTCATCTCTCTCTATCTTTCTCTCTATCTTTCTCTCTTTCTATTACTGCGAGACGATCGTAGATCGTTTTCTCTCCTTGTTCCATCGTATCTACTTTGCCTAACAGTTTTACGAGAATTCGTAATTTTCTCGGGTTATCATTTAAGTTCATTTAGAACTCCACGGTTCGTTCCTTCGATCGGTGATCTCTCGTAACGGTGGTATAAAAGAATCGTAAATAAAAGAAGATTCTCGATTTGGCAAAGATAATCTTGCTCGTTCGTTTACCGTAAAAACGCAGTTCGGGAGAGGGAATATAGAAGAGGAAGCTCGTAGCTTCCGATTCACGTAGCGATCACGAGCCGAGGCAGCTATCGAACTTTATATTCGTCGAGTTTTTGAGGGCGAAAGATGGCCGTGGAAACGGGGTTTAGTGATGGTGGGGAGAGAACGATGAGTATATCCCCCTTGGTACCCGAGCTCCGGAACGAACGTGCAGTCAGCCGGAATAAACGAGGAGGAGAGCCAAAGTTGTTGCTGGAAGTTCTTCCAGAAGTGAGGAGGGCTCGAGTGAGGAGGGCCTAGGGAGTGAATGAGTTTGCGTCGTGTCGGTGATGAAACTTTGCCGTGACGAGAAAGAGGGCTTGTCACGGGGGCTCGCCTCTAAACTCTTCTTCTTATCCTCCTCTCCATCCTCCCCATCCTCTCTTCTTTCCTTCTTCCTTCCTTCCTTCCTTCCTTCCTTCCTTCCTTCCTTCCTTCCTTCCACGAACAACCCTCTTTCCATAGCTCGAGCAACCATTGTTCGACGTTCTCCGTCTGAAATCGTTTCGAGATTCGACCACTTGTGCGAACGTTTTATTTCTCATTTGCCCGAATTATTATTATTATCTCAAGAAAATCTATAAACACGAATTGGATTATAAACGCGAAGATCTTGAAATAATTAAACGTATTTTATCTATATAATATCGTTAAACCTTTGAAACGTATCGTACATTTCCATATTAAAATTTTTGTTAAACTCTTTCTTTCGGTTTAACGCACATAACATCGGTTATTCTCATAAATTCTGAAAACTTTAGATAACACTCGCTAATAACTCGGACGAATAGACGATGAACACATTTTTAACATCCAGCACGTTATAATAGCGTGCTTATCATCGCTAAACACATATACACATGGATACGTATATATGTACTTACGTGCGTATATACGGTACATAAATATAATACATACATACATACATACATACATACATACATACATACATACATACATACATACATACATACATACATACGCACCTACTATATATGTATCTACGTACATATCTACCTACATACTTCTGTCGGCTAATAAAACGTCCACGTGATACGTGTCGGCCATGATGAATATTTTCAAACGTGGAAACTCTAAGAACGTTCATCAAAACGATCATTTCACTTGGTTACGATCAGCACCATGTTAAATTTGTTATCATCGGAGTAGTTATTCTGCTATAAATAAAGACACATATCGGTACACTCTCTCTCTCTCTCTCTCTCTCTTTCTCTCTCTCTCTCTCTCTCTTCTCCTTCGTGTTACGTCTACGTGTTCGCAGTAAACGGGAAGAAGCGGTCTGCGCACCATTGGATTTTGATGGCGGCGTTCGACGAGGCTCTTCGCGGCGGGCGATTCGAACGACTTTAACTGCGGACCACACATCGCGCGTTCGGGATAAAAGACACATCGTCCTCCCGCGTGCACATCCCTTCTCCCTTCCTCTTCTCTCTCTCTCTCTCTCTCTCTCTCTCTGTCTCTGTCTCTTTCTCTCTTTCTTTCTCTCCTCCTCTTTCTAGCTCTCGCACGGTGTCTACATAGCCGCGAATATAAAGACGAGTATATGACATATTTTTGCTTGGTCTCTCGCGTGTGCGCGAGCACGCCTCCACGACTCTCTAAATTTAGAGCGTGACTCACGCGGGATTGCGCGCGTAAAAGAGAGAGAGAGAGAGAGAGAGAGAGAGAGAGAGAGAGAGAGAGAGAGAAAAGATAGACACGCAAAAATACGTCAGGGAACGATCCGATGAATCTCGAAAGCGCATATTCCAAAGTCTCCTTCTTCTCTTCGAAATGAATACGTTTAAAAAAGTTGCTAATATTAATTTCGTATATATATGTCTATGAACTAAGTATTTATCTATCTACTTACCTACTTACTTACTTACTTACTTACTTACTTACTTACTTACTTACTTACTTACTTACTTACTTACCTACCTTACATTCACCTAATAAAAAGAAACGAAAAAAAAAAAAGAAATTTAAGAAAAGAGTTCCGATTGAATTCGTATGAAAAAGTTTGGCTGATGAAAGAATAAGAAGAAGAAAAAGAAAAAGAAGAAGAAATAGAGCCAGACGTAGGAAAAGGAGGATGCCATAGAGAGATGAAGAAAGAGGAAGAACAGAGAGAGACGAGTAGAGAAAGAGGAAGAGGAGGAGGAAGAAGAAGAAGAAGAAGAAGAAGAAGAAGAAGAAGAAGAAGAGGTAATGGCGACGAAGGGTGGGGTAGAGGAGAAGTATTTTTTTCGCCGACGAACAGACTTCATTCTTGGTTTACAAGCGTGCGGTCTACAAAGAGGTTGCCACGTTGTTAAAATAACCGCAGAGCCACGGGATCACGCACACGCGCGAGTCATCTCGCGAAGTTCGTTTTATATAAGGGTATGCGTGTAAGTGACCGTGAGCGTGAGCGTGAGCATGAGCATAAGCATAAGCATGAACCCGGCCATTCCTGTATGTGTGTGTGTGTGTGTATGTGTTTGCCAGTTGTATGAGATTTCACTTTACGCGTTCATGAGCGCGCACGTGTGACTCGCGAACGAGACGAAAGTCGACGTGCTCGCATATTCTCTCTCTCTCTCTCTCTCTCTCTCTCTCTCTCTCTCTCTCTCTCTCTCTTTATCTTACATATACGTACATATGTATGTATATGGAAGAAGACGCGTCTTTTACTTTGTGACAGTGGACAGAAAGAGAGAGAGAGAGAGAAAGAGAGAAAAGGAGTGTGTGACGATCGACTCGATGAATCACGCCGTAACGACGTCCCCAGCAAGAAGAAACGTTTCCGTACACCATAAAATCGTATTTTTAACGCGCTCCTCCTCCGTCCGCCATCTATTTGTCATCTTTTTCGCGCGCACGAGCGCGAGAAGAGAGAAGAGACAGATAGAGAGGGAGAGGGAGAGAGAGAGAGAGAGAGAGACTAACGAAGGTATTCCGCTCGAACGACATCGCGTTCGTTTCTTTTTTCTTTCTTTTCTTTCTTTCTTTTTTGAGTGGGGTGGAGGGGGTTCTTTCCTTTTCTCTTTTTTACTTTTTACTCGTTTTAAACTTAACGCTCGCAGTTTTGTTCGAGAAAAGTTGTAGGCGTATTTCTCGTGTTCGTAGGAGATTCAAGGGAAGACGATGATCGTCTTCGTTCGAGTACAGATTCGTTTGGAAAAAGAAAGAGAGAAAGAGAGAGAGAGAGAGAGAGAGAGAGAGAGAGAGAGAGAGAGAGAGAGAGAGAGAAAGAGTAAACGAACAGTTTTTCGATAGACGGAGAATCACTGTGGGCGAGCATGAAGGAGTAACGTAAGAAACTTTTCGAAAACCACAAAGTACGGCCGTAAAGAGGAGGCCGCGTGCGCTCACGTCTGCCCGTTTCAGGGAGGAAGCGGACCGCGTGAGAAAGCGAGAGAAAGAGAAAGAGCAAGAACGAGAAAGAGAGAGAGAGAGAGAGAGAGAGAGAGAGAGAGAGAGAGAGAGAGAGAGAGTCTCGTGTTCCTTCATCCACCGAGTTCTCTCGTCGTTCACAGCCGGGTCTGTCATTTTTTGTCGGTCGTTCCTCGTCGACCACCTCTTTGACGTGACTTTTATTGCGTGTACGATGTAAACGTGACCCAAAGAAAGAGGAACATAGATAGTTAGATAGAAATACAGAGAAAGAGAGAGAGAGAGAGAGAGAGAGAGAGAGAGAGAGAGAGAGAGAAAGGGAATATGCTTTCGTTTAAGTTTCCAGTTGAATTTTACGATTAAATCTCCAAGTGGAAACTACTTAACGAGGAGTTTCTCCATCTGTTGGGTTTGATGAAAAAAAAAGTGGGTGGTTGTGGCGTTGGAGGGTGGTTTAAAGCCGATTTTGTGGTAGGTTCTGTTCTTAGCGACTATGGTGGCCCATGGTAATCGTGCGTAGACGATCACGCTACTCGTAATCGACGTGTTTCTAACAAGTAGTAAACTCGCCGAACGAAATTAGAGAAGGATAATGGTGCGAAAGACGCGTTGGCGAACGATCAACGGCCGTCTGTCTATTCTTCGAAGCATAGAAACGAGCATTCGTTCATATATCTCGCGCCACGTGCTACTCCTCGTGTCACTCGCACACGTACATTTGATGATTATTTCACGGATAAGTTTTCATCTAATAGCTTTTGAGAAATTCTATTAATATTTTCTATTGTATTTTATTGCCTTCGGAGTTTCACGGGTTTATTATTTTATTTTCTAATGTTATTTGCTCGCGACGATACGCGAATTATTCTGCGAAAGAAAACGATCTTCCCTTTTCGTTCGAGTTCTCATGGATGAAACGAGGATGAACAAGGAAAGGAAAAGAGAAAAGAAAAGAGAAGGAAAATGTTTTTAGGTGGGTCACGTAAGTACAGATCATGTACGTTGTCGCCTGTCAGAGAAGCTCGTCCGGTACTTGCTTCGTACTGTCTCGTTTCATTCGCGCAATTAACGCCACGTTTAAGCATCGTTGCTCACGAATGCACGCGTGCACGTCCGTCGTCTTTTCGTTTCACCTTCTTTCAGTTCGAGAACCCACCTCTAACTCTCTATCTCTCTATCTCTACCTCTACCTCTCTCTTTCTCTCTCTCTCTCTCTCTCTCTCTCTCTCTCTCTCTGTGTGTTTTTTTTTCTCTCTTTAAATTCCTCTTGATCGCGACGAAAGAACGAATCGAATCGAATCGAATCGAATCGAATCGAATGGAATCGAATCGAATCTTATCGAAAGACAAACTCGACGGACTGGCAACGGATTTAATTTATTTCAAGGCGAAGCGATTTTATCGATCGAGTAAGAAATACGAGAAGAGGAAGGACTCTAAATTCGGTAATAATGAAACTCACCGATGTGTATGATTGAAAACGCGGGGAACCGACGAAATAGCGCCGAGAGAGAGAGAGAGAGAGGGAGAGAAAGAGAGAAAGAGAGAGAGAAGAGAAAATGGCGAACACGCTTGGAGAGATAAAGAGAGATAGAGAGAAGTCCTGAAAAGGGGGGGTTTGACAGAGAGGGGAAGGGAGAGGGGTTGGATGGCTGGATAGAAAAGGGATGCTCGCGTCGAAGCCACGCCATTACGCCATTACGATTCGTCTTCGATGTATTTTAAGCTTTCCATCTTTATTACGTAATTAAGCACGGGTATATTGACGATCGTTACGGTTTAACAGAGAGAAAGAAAAAGAAAAGAATAGAAAATAAAGTAAGGAATGAAAAAAGAGAGAAAGGTGAGACGACGGAGGTATACCGTCACGACTCGTTTCTCTCGATCGATTCTCGACGACGACGATCTCGAATAAACGGATCGTTAACGTGTTTTCACGAGGCATTTTCGATCGATCGATCGACCGATCGATGGATGTATCGGTCGTTCGATCGATTCGCTTTTACGAAACGCGCTATGGAGTCTTCGTTATCGTGCGTTCATCGATGTATCTTTGAAATAGAAGAAGAAGAAGAAGAGAGAGAGATAAAGAGAGAGCATCTTCTCTCGTCTTGCGTAAGACGATTAAACGAGAGCTCGATCTCTCTTAATCGCTCGAAGAACGGGTTAAGAGAATTCATGGGAATTTTGACTACGTAGACGAACGTTCCTCGTGATAGTTACTTACTTATTTATCTATGATATATAGGTAAATGTGATCTATAGAAGACGTTTATTAAAAGTATGGTAGATTTTACATAAGTTTCCGCACTGAATTAAGGAACACCGTGCGATTACGTTTCTACGTGGGTTCTTTTATGAAAATGTTTGATAGAGAAAAGAGAAAGAGTTAAAAATAACGTTTAAAAATAACGCTAAATATATATATATATATATATAATTCGTCATATTTAACCAGAAAAAAAAAATGGTTCAAAAACTTCTTTTATTCCACTGAATTTCAATCCACAAAATTCGTTTACGTTTGTTGAGTTCATTGAACCGTAAAGATAGATATACATATATATCTACTTATGTATACATATACCTTATGTATACATCTAACTATTTAAGACTTTCGAATAAATGGTATTAACATTAATGAAACGCTCGTCAAAAGAAATCCTCTCCTCGTCGTTCCTCGTTTGACTCCTTGGATATTTTCGTAACGGCGATCCGTCACATGTCGATAAAATTCTATATATTGGTGACTGGCTCTTCTTGTGCATCATGATACAATGAAGAGGGAAACATCATCTATGTAGTAGTTCGTTGGTTCTCCTTGCCCTGCGCCACGCATCAGCGATCTCTTTAAAACGACCTGCTTCTTCTCCATGCTCTTTTTATTCTCTCTTTCTCTCACTTTTTGTCGTGAATAGAAAAAGAGAGAGAGAGGGAAAGAGTGAGTAAGAAAGAGAGAGAGAGAGAGAGAGAAAGATGGAGATGAAGGGAGAGAGAGAGAGAAAGAGAAAAGAAGAGTGAAGGGTCCAAAAGGGATGCGGCTGAAAAAAGGGGGTTGGCTTCTACAGGGCGCTAGACACTTTCTATCTCCCTCCCTCTTTCTCTCTCTCTCTCTCTCTCTTTCTTTCTCTATCTTTCTTTCTCTTTTTCTGAATGTCCGCACCGTTGCATTGTGTCACTTCTTCATTCATTCCTGATTTTGCGGTCGGCTTGCGTAGCGAATCTACAAAAACGCTGGAGCTCCTCCTTCTCCGTTCATCCTTCTTTTTCTCTTTTTTTCTCCTCTCTCTCTCTCTCTCTTTCTCTCTCTCTCTCTCTCTCTCTCTCTCTCTCACATACACTCTGTCTGTCTCTCTTTTTCTCTTTTCTTTTTCTTCTTTTTCTTCTCCTCCTTCTCTTCCTCCTTCTCCTCCTCCTCCTCCTCCTCCTCCTCCATTTCTTCTTGATACTTTGTCGATCGATGCATCACGTCTCTGTGAGAAAGCCGAGCCGATATTTCGCTTTGAAAAGGTCTTGTCGTGCCTTTCCCTTCACGGTCCTTCGATTAAATCGAAATTCTCGCCTCTCTGAGAGATTTTCTCGGTCGATTAGAAGAAAGAAAGAGAAAATGTTAGAAGGTATAGAAAACACAGTTGCAAGAGAAAGAGAGAGAGAGAGAGAGAGAGAGAGAGAGAATACAAAAGGAAATCGTACGAGTCATTTACAAATATTTGCAATCTCGAAAATTCTCCGTAAATTTATGAAGTATAATCAATTTAATTAAGCGAGAAGTAATGTGATATTAAGCGTATCGTTGAATTAAAAGTAACCAACTATTTCTGGTTCACCTGGTTAGGAAGGATTCAAGAGGTAAGTCCTTCGAATCCATTGTTTGTTGTCCTGAGGATTTCTACGAGCATTCCTCGAATTGAATCGCTACGAGTTTGCCTTCTTTGAGAAAACAAACTGTAAATCTGTTCTGGTATTCTCCTTGGTATGGAGAGCGAGGGGTACCCCTTCCTTTTTCTATCACGAAAAAGGGCAGGGAGGATGGGGTAGAGAACGAGGGGGAGGGAGACAGATAGACACACGTACATACACATACATACATACATACATACATACATACACATATGCAGAACGTTTGCAGCACGACATTTGTTGAGAGGACGACGTTGTTTCCTGATTGGATCTATTGAATGTTTTCGAGTGCAGTCGACGATCTCATATCTCGTTTTCAACGATCGTGGGAGAAAAGTTTCAAACCTATTCGAGAATTTTAAACGCTTCAAACTGTAACGTATATATTTATACCCTTTAGAATCTTCGCACGACCCTTTTAAAACTTTTTTCTCTACGTGTAATATCTATTATATATTATACTACGATCTCCAACAACGATAGGCCCCATTATATGTTAATCGTATTTTCACTTAATTCGTTATCGCGATCAAAGTCGAATTTAATTATCTACATGCGCTTTCATAAATATCTGATCGGGAATTAAAATGAAATAGATTGGTCTACGTTGTTGAATGTTACTTATCAAAATAACCAAGTCGCTTTAATATCGTCGATTTAAATTCAGATGTAATACTGGGAAAATAATACTAGGACGAATTAATTTGTTTTTTTCTTTTTTTTCTCTCCCTTTTATTTCTCCTCTTTCAAACGAAATCACTTGGAAGAGCGACATAGGTCTAACCGACTCTCGAACAAGCCCGTGAAAGCTCGAAATTCCTGCCTTGCATTTCTGCTTCCATTCATGACGTTCCGCACCCCCGATCTCTCTCTCTCTCTCTCTCTCTCTGTTTCTCTACTTTACCCTTTCCCACCCATCGTGGCATCCAGGCGATAAGAATGAAATGCCTCGCGCACAATGAAGGTGTCG